>NC_058085.1:345519985-345711693 GCF_014858855.1 Bufo gargarizans | reverse complement strand
ATTTTCTTTATCCCTTCTGCAGAAATGTCCTATCCTTGTCTGCAAAATGGACAAGTATAGGACATGTTCTTTTTTTTTATTTTCCAGGATTGAGGCACGGACATATGGATACAGACAGCATTACTGCTACCCTGCAGGTGCACTGTTTAGGTGCCCAAAATTTTGTTGGGGACATAAAGTTGCAATTTGAAAGCTCAGTACAATAGAAAAACATGGCTGCTTTGTATTAGATACAGCGCCATTCCTGTGCATGGGTTGTGCCTGGAATTGCAGATTCACAGCTTCATTCTAGAGAATGAGATTGAGCTGCAATACCAGACACAACCTGTAGATCTATCGGTGAGGGCACCTTTAGGCCACCAGTAAACACACATAAGACAAGCACGAATTTCCGTGCGTTTGTGCAGCATATCCACACCAAAATCTGCAATGTGTTTTTGGTGTGGATTAGACATGGTTTATTTCAGAAATGCAACTGAAATACTGAGATAATTTAAAGGCTCAGAAACCCTTTGCAGGTGTTATGGATTAATTAGCTGACTGAGTGTGACACTTTGAGCCTAGAATATTGAATCTTTTCACAATATTCTCATTTTCTGAGATTGTGACTTTGGGGTTTCATAAGCTGTAAGTGATAATCATCCAAATTATAACAAATAAAGGCTTGAAATATCTCGCTTTGCATGTAATGAGTCTATCTCATATGTTAGTTTCACCTTTTTAAGTTGCATTACTGAAATAAATTAACTTTGCACGATATTTAAATTTTTCGAGTTTCACCTGTATAGGATGATGGAAGGTATAATATAAGTGTACACACAAATTTCGTGTTCTTTTGATTGAAAAGGGTCAAAGGGTTTGTCCGAGATTAGCCCAGAAACAGCGCCACTCCTGTCCACAGGTTGTGTCTGGTATTGAATACAGTGTGAACCTGTCCCTTTAGGATAAAGTTTCCTCTTTTACAGATCCTGACGTTATTACTTTTATGCACTTCGATTGTTGGAATCGGCATCACAATATCAGAACATGTGGACGGACAGTCAAGCGCCAACTCTGCCAAAATACTTCCTACCGTCCTCTATGTAAATCCGGCCCTCCATGCTGTAACATGGGTAAGAACTGTTTGGATGATCTGTCCTGAATGTTATATAAAATACTAGTACAATCATTTTTCATCTCTGGCCTGGAAAACATTAGCATGGAGTTTGTGTGTTTGTGAGGCACGGGCTATTGATTTTTCCCTCCCCTATGCTTTGCACTGCAGCTCTGCCTCTTCAGTTTAGTTGCTGTCTGTTATCAAAAGGTTCCTAGGAGATTTGCACCATACTCAATAACAAGTGTGCCTTGTGTGAATGTGACCTGATATACTCCTCATCTCTATTCAGAATAATGTATGTCTTATATTGGCACTCAAAACATGTAGTCTGATTGTACATCTTCCTGTGCACTTAGATCTTGGTATTAATAGTCCACCATGGCCGAAGGTACTGTGTCCGGACAGACACTGGAGCCCTCTTCCTCTTCTGGATTCTTTCCGTTGCTTGTGGGATTTTTCCATTTCAGTCTCTAATCCGAGTTGCGCTGAATGTAAGTAATAACTTTGTATCATATAAAACACTATATATTATAAAACACCATTTATTATTAAACTCTATATAATATAAAACACCATCTAATTTAAAACTATATATAAAAAAATAACAAGCACCAGGTAATATAGAATATAGAAATGTATCATATGAAACACTATGCAATGCCAAACTATATATATATATATATATATATATATATATACATACAGTACAGACTAAAAGTTTGGACACACCTTCTCATTCAAAGTGTTTTCTTTATTTTCATGACTATGAAAATTGTAGATTCACAGTGAAGGCATCAAAACTATGAATTAACACATGTTGAATTATATACATAACAAAAAAATGTGAAACAACTGAAAATATGTCCTATTCTAGGTTCTTCAAAGTAGCTACCTTTTTGCTTTGATTACTGCTTTGCACACTCTTGGCATTCTCTTGATGAGCTTCAAGAGGTAGTCACCTGAAATGGTCTTCCAACAGTCTTGAAGGAGTTCCTAGAGATGCTTAGCACTTATTGGCCCTTTTGCCTTCACTCTGCGGTCCAGCTCACCCCAAACCATCTCGATTGGGTTCAGGTCCGGTGACTGTAGGAGGCCAGGTCATCTGGCGCAGCACCCCATCACTCTCCTTCATGGTCAAATCAGCCCTTACACAGCCTGGAGGTGTGTTTGGGGTCATTGTCCTGTTGAAAAATAAATGATGGTCCAACTAAACGCAAACCGGATGGAATAGCTTGCCGCTGCAAGATGCTGGGGTAGCTATGCTGGTTCAGTATGCCTTCAATTTTGAATAAATCCCCAACAGTGTCACCAGCAAAGCACCCCCACACCATCACACCTCCTCCTCCATGCTTCACGGTGGGAACCAGGCATGTAGAGTCCATCCGTTCACCTTTTCTGCATCACACAAAGACACGGTGGTTGGAACCAAAGATTTCACATTTGGACTCATCAGACCAAAGGACAGATTTCCACTGGTCTAATGTCCATTCCTTGTGTTCTTTAGCCCAAACAAGTCTCTTCTGCTTGTTGCCTGTCCTTAGCAGTGGTTTCCCAGAAGATATTCTACCATGAAGGCCTGATTCACACACTCTCCTCTTAACAGTTGTTCTAGAGATGTGTCTGCTGCTAGAACTCTGTGTGGCATTGACCTGGTCTCTAATCTGAGCTGCTGTTAACCTGCGATTTCTGAGGCTGGTGACTCGGATGAACTTATCCTCCGCAGCAGAGGTGACTCTTGGTCTTCCTTTCCTGGGGCGGTCCGCATGTGAGCCAGTTTCTTTGTAGTGCTTGATGGTTTTTGTGACTGCACTTGGGGACACTTTTAAAGTTTTCTAAATTTTTCGGACTGACTGACCTTCATTTCTTAAAGTAATGATGGCCACCCGTTTTTCTTTACTTAGCTGCTTTTTTCTTGCCATAATACAAATTCTAACAGTCTATTCAGTAGGACTATCAGCTGTGTATCCACATGACTTCTCCACAACGCAACTGATGGTCCCAACCCCATTTATAAGGCAAGAAATCCCACTTATTAAACCTGACAGGGCACACCTGTGAAGTGAAAACCATTTCAGGTGACTACCTCTTGAAGCTCATCCAGAGAATGCCAAGAGTGTGCAAAGCAGTAATCAAAGCAAAAGGTGGCTACTTTGAAGAACCTAGAATATGACATATTTTCAGTTGTTTCCCCACTTTTCTGTTATGTATATAATTCCACATGTGTTAATTCATAGTTTTGATGCCTTCAGTGTGAATCTACAATTTTCATAGTCATGAAAATAAAGAAAACTCTTTGAATGAGAAGGTGTGTCCAAACTTTTGGTCTGTACTGTATATATATATAAATATATATATATATATATATATATATATATATAGTAAAAGATTGGATAATATAAAAATCACCAAATATAGAACACTTGAGAATATAAAGCCCCATAGAATTTAAAACACTATATATTATAACATAATGTAAAACACAATGTAATATAAAACAATAACTAATATAAACCCCCTTGTAATATAAAACTATGTATATTGTAACACAATATAATATGAAACAATATAAATATATAATATAAAACACTACATCATAAAATGATATAAAATGTTAGGTAATGTAAAACAAAATATAACATGCTATAATATGAAACACTATATAATATAAGCACCATGTCATATAAAACACTATATAATAAAAACAAGATATAATATAAAAAATGCATAATATTAGACAGCATATAATTTAAAACATTGCATGATATAGAACACCATACAATGAAAACATTATATATTATAAAAAATGATGTAACAATATAAAGCATCATCTAATATAAACACTATGTGGGTCATTTATTAAGACAGGCGCTTTACACTTAATAATGCCGATATCTGGTGAAGTGGCGCCAGCCTCTACATAACTTCGGCACATTCAGCACCAGTCTAAATTTAAGATGGCTTCCTTGCTGGCTTACATTTAGACAATTTTCTACGCCTAATTGGCTCACCCATGTCACGCCCACTTTTTTAGACCTGGGGTAAGGCTACTTTCACACTGGCGTTTGGGGCTCCGCTTGTGAGATCCGTTTGAAGGCTCTCACAAGCGGCTCCGAACGGATCCGTACATCCCCAATGCATTTTGAATAGATGCGGATCCGTTCAGAATGCATCAGTTTGGCTCCATTCCGCCTCCATTCCGCTCAGGAGACGGACACCCAAACGTTGCTTGCAGCATTTTGGTGTCCGCCTGGCCGTGTGAAGCCAAACGGATCCGTCCTGACTTGCAAGTCAATGGGTACGGATCCATTTGACTTGACACAATATGGTGCAATTGCAAATGGATCCGTCCCCCATTGACTTTCAATGTAATGTCAGGAGTCGCATCACACAGACATGTCACTTACCAGTAGGAGGAGCACCAGCCGGCCACAGACAGCGCAGGTAAGTATAAGCTAAGTAACCATGGCAGCCAGGACTGCAGTAGCATCCTGGCTGCCATGGTAACCGATCTGAGCCCCAGCGATTAAACTGGGACTCTGATCGGAAATGCCGCTCCGCTGCTACCAATGATGGGGGGGGGGGGGTTTTAGCCGGTGGCCACTGCCACCAATGCTTTTAATACTGGGGAGGGAGGGAGGGGGGCTGCACTGGCCACCAATGCTTTTAATAATGGGGAGGGAGGGAGAGGGGCCGCACTGGCCACCAATGCTTTTAATACTGGGGAGGGAGGGGGGGTCCGTTCTGGCCACCAATGCTTTTAATAATGGGGAGGGAGGGAGGGGGGACCGCACTGGCCACCAATGCTTTTAATAATGGGGAGGGAGGGGGGACCGCACTTGCCACCAATGCTTTTAATACTGGGGAGAGAGGGAGCAGGGGCCGCACTTGCCACCAGTGCTTTTAATAATGGGGAGGGAGGGGGGGCCGCACTGGCCACCAATGCTTTTAATACTGGGGAGGGAGGGGGGGCCGCACTGGCCACCAATGCTTTTATTAATGGGGAGGGAGGGAGGGGGGGTTGCACTGGCCACCAATGCTTTTAATACTGGGGAGGGATGGAGGGGGGCCGCACTGGCCACCAATGCTTTTAATAATGAGGAGGGAGGGAGGGGGGCCGCACTGGCCACCAATGCTTTTAATACTGGGGAGGGAAGGGGGTGCCGCACTGGCCACCAATGCTTTTTATAATGGGGAGGGAGGGAGAGGGGCCGCACTGGCCACCAATGCTTTTAATACTGGGGAGGGAGGGGGGGGTCCGTTCTGGCCACCAATGCTTTTAATAATGGGGAGGGAGGGAGAGGGGCCGCACTGGCCACCAATGCTTTTAATACTGGGGAGGGAGGGGGGGGGGGGTCCGTTCTGGCCACCAATGCTTTTAATAATGGGGAGGGAGGGAGGGGGGACCGCACTGGCCACCAATGCTTTTAATAATGGGGAGGGAGGGGGGACCGCACTTGCCACCAATGCTTTTAATACTGGGGAGAGAGGGAGCGGGGGCCGCACTTGCCACCAATGCTTTTAATAATGGGGAGGGAGGGGGGGCCGCACTGGCCACCAATGCTTTTAATACTGGGGAGGGAGGGGGGCCGCACTGGCCACCAATGCTTTTAATACTGGGGAGGGATGGAGGGGGGCCGCACTGGCCACCAATGCTTTTAATAATGAGGAGGGAGGGAGGGGGGCCGCACTGGCCACCAATGCTTTTAATACTGGGGAGGGAGGGGGGCCGCACTTGCCACCAATGCTTTTAATAATGGGGAGGGAGGGAGAGGGGCCGCACTGGCCACCAATGCTTTTAATACTGGGGAGGGAGGGGGGACCGCACTTGCCACCAATGCTTTTAATAATGGGGAGGGAGGGGGGACCGCACTGGCCACCAATGCTTTTAATAATGAGGAGGGAGGGAGGGGGGCCGCACTGGCCACCAATGCTTTTAATACTGGGGAGGGAAGGGGGTGCCGCACTGGCCACCAATGCTTTTTATAATGGGGAGGGAGGGAGAGGGGCCGCACTGGCCACCAATGCTTTTAATACTGGGGAGGGGGGGGTCCGCACTGGCCACCAAGGCTTTTAATAATGGGGAGGGAGGGAGAGGGGCCGCACTGACCACCAATGCTTTTAATACTGGGGAGGGAGGGGGGGGTCCGTTCTGGCCACCAATGCTTTTAATAATGGGGAGGGAGGGAGGGAGGGGGGACCGCACTGGCCACCAATGCTTTTAATAATGGGGAGGGAGGGGGGACCGCACTTGCCACCAATGCTTTTAATACTGGGGAGAGAGGGAGCGGGGGCCGCACTTGCCACCAATGCTTTTAATAATGGGGAGGGAGGGGGGGCCGCACTGGCCACCAATGCTTTTAATACTGGGGAGGGAGGGGGGGCCGCACTGGCCACCAATGCTTTTAATACTGGAGAGGGAGGGAGGGGGGGTTGCACTGGCCACCAATGCTTTTAATACTGGGGAGGGATGGAGGGGGGCCGCACTGGCCACCAATGCTTTTAATAATGAGGAGGGAGGGAGGGGGGCCGCACTGGCCATCAATGCTTTTAATACTGGGGAGGGAAGGGGGTGCCGCACTGGCCATCAATGCTTTTAATACTGGAGAGGGAGGGGGGTCCGCACTGTCCACCAATGCTTTACATACTGGGGAGGGAGGGGTTAATTGTGCGGATCACAGCCCCCTGTAAGAGATCGGGTGGTGCCAGGCAGCAGGGGGCAGTTATGTACACTTAGTATATTTTAAAACTCAGATCTGAAAAAGCTGTTATGCAGACGGATCCGCACTGAACGGATACCATCGTTTGCATTATAGGTGCGGATCCGTCTGTACAGATACCAGACGGATCCGCTCCGAACGCAAGTGTGAAAGTAGCCTAAGTGGGGAAAAGTCGCACATTGCTGCGCAAATAACCTTTCTAATTAATATAGGCGTATTTTAGGTTAATAAATGACCCCCTATGTAATATAAAATGGTGCATTAAACCCTATTTCATGTAAAATACCATATAATATGAAAGACGATATAGAATACTATATAATGCTAATATATTTTATAGTAATGAAACTAAACTGCTCCAGGAGACCATGGCTTTTAGATAACTACCCCTGATCACGATCACATTTTCTGTGACAGATTTTTTTATTCCCTAAGGCTGGTTTCACACGGCCTAGTTTAATGCATTGAACTTGAAGCATATGTCTGCGAGAGCTCCGGTCCTGACTTATGATCCTATGTAAGCCTTACAGTTCTGGAATGTACTGTATAACACTGACATAATGCTGTCGGTGTTATCTGGTTGAAAACTGCCACAGCAATAACCACTTGAAATAGGCTGGTTTTAGGGGATGACTTTTCCCCCATAGTGGATCTCCCTCTACTTTCAATCTTTGGATTGCAAAGGTTGAAAACTGCAGAAAAAAAACTACTGTACAGCAACTATTGACATGTTTTGGATGGTCATTTCAAAGACTCTACACAGCATCAAGGTGCACACGATGACGGCTGCCACGATGAGTATTTGGATATGACCACAACATGTCCGTCTCCTATAAAACGTTTTCATATGTCTCTTCTTTTTATTCACAGGGAGATATTCCGGATCTTCCCCGGTTCTGTTTGTTTTTCATCTCGTTTGGTCTTCAGGTTCTCATTCTTTTCATCTCTTGCATCTCAGAAACCAGCGATCTCTCAAAAAAGGTAAGGAAAGCCATGATGATGGCTAACTCGGCCAGGATAATGGGACATCATTGCAATCAGTGGTCGCCCACTAATTTTCTTCAAATTTCCTCTAATGTATAAGCAGGGATGCACCACCAATGAGGCCAGGTGAGGCAATCACCTCAGGCAGCACCAGGTAGGGGCAAGAAGGGGGCCAGCTGAAGGTCTATGGGCTGAAGAGAAGGGGTTAGGTTAAGAAATTGGCATTGGGGGAGGGGGGTGCTGTTTCAGTTTTCGCCTCAGGCAGCAGAAAGGCTAGGTGCCACGAATTAAAACCAGGATCCTATAGGTTGGCTTTTTACCTGTCCAGCAGTGAGACTTGAAAATAAGACAGCTATTACTTAGTGATAAAGTGAGCTTTTGCTTATCGGAAATTAGAGATTTATGTCTATCTCCGTATTCTGTCCCTTTTATTCTGTTCCTAGGCTGTTGTCTTTGTTTCTATATAATCTGATTATTCTGTGTGTTATATACACTCCTCCATATACCCCAGGAGTAACATACCGTACAACCCTCACAGATACTTATATATAAAAATAGTTTACTGATAACATAGAGATGACAAAGCAATGGCCATTATACATGAAGATACAGACACTACAAATAAGGCAGTACATAGAGGACACCACCACACACAGCTGCCTCCGTTCCTGCCCTCCCTGGATGCTAAGCAAATGTGGCTAATAATGTGTATGTATATACAGTATATCCATAGTCCTCCAATATACCGTCTACTGGATATACTCTTCTACCCAACTCACATCCAGTACCTGACCATTAGTACATGTACATATAGTGACTCATGCATAAAGAGCATATATATAATCTACTGGTAATACAATCGGAGACTACAAATATCTATATGTACACACATAAAGTCTACTGGGATATTACACTTATATACATACACACATAAGCAGACATATAACTTAGCTTGCGCCTGAAGTGCTGTTGGTCCAAGGGGTTGGCAGGAAGAGAGAGCAAGAGAGAGTCCCCAAGTTTCTCATTGCATATACCTTCCTGTGTCCCAGCCCCCACCATGGACTCCGCCCTGTGACCACCCAAATATCTTCCTAATCTGTTGGCCAAGAGAATGTTGTCCAACTGCTTTTACAATGTGCCCTTCCTGCCATTGATATGCTAACAAGGGACACAATGACCAAATGGCTACTGGCCATACTGATATCACTCAATGGGTGAATACCACTGGATATCAATATGCACTATATCCAATTATTAGGCATATTTGTGTGGTCATCAGGTTGAGGTTCTGGCTGAGAGACATATTTACCTGTAACACTTAGTGTAAGTGTTGTTGCATTTTATAATAAAGGGACAGGAATGTTAACCATTTTTGAAATATACTTTAGAAAGATGTTTATTTGTACAAGGGGTTTAAGAGTTTTCTTAGCAAAAGCTTTGAGCATTGCTAAAGGGAGTCTGTCTTCAGTATTCAACGTTTTACTTACTTTTAGTGCTGAAGAGGCCTGTGTGTAACAAGTCAGACAGGTAGAGTGATGGGCAGTGATAGTGTGGCAGGCTCAGCACTATGAAGTGCCTTTTGCGCTGTGGCATTAGAAGAATTTTGATATCTCTGACTTTTAGTCTAACCAAATTGTCTATTACTCTGTAAATCCTCTAGCGCCATTCTATGGAAGCAGTGGGTTTAAAGAGCACACCAAATTCTTGAAATAACTTCTTTATTAACTTCAACTTTTCTTCATATATAACACCGCCGCCTCCGCAGCAGATAGTCCATGTACAAAACACGTGTTGCATAAAGATTCATAAAATGGCGGTATGCATAAGATGGTGGTTTAACTGTTCAATCTTGTCATTCAACATAAAATGGTGGATATATTTCTCTCTCCAGTATCTGTACTCTCACTTTAAGTTATTTAAGCACTTTATGATCTCTCTCTGATAGTTCAGTTGCTGAATTTGGTCGCAATTTGCAGTATGCAGTTAGCAATAACTATTTGCAGATGATCTGGTATGGTTGTATGCAATTTGGATTGCGATATGGAATTTAAATTTGGATTGTGAACTTTGTAGTTTACAATTGGTGGAACTGTAAGTAAACACACATATAACTGGTTCAGTATACAGTTCTAATCACTATATTAACAGTAGGAACATTATATAACTGTTTTAAATACCTATTTTGGCTTCTTGCTTCCATAAAACTCAGCTCTTAGTGGAGTGTGTGTCTGTTCAGCTCCTCTCTCTGGTGAATAATGATTCCAGAAACTCCTACTAGGGGAATTTCCAACACAAGCTGTGCGTGAGGCTGGCTGTAATTGGTCAAAACTCCTGGGCTGTGTGAGGCTAGCTAAGATTGGTCAAGACTCCTGCTTAGCAAAAACAGTTTAACTCTATGCTTTCTGTTGTTTCTGCTGTGTCATTGAGCTTTCCTCACATCCATATAATGAATCTTAAATGCATATTATCTTTCCTGCTTCTGTGCACACAATATATATAACAGTTATATGACATCCAAACATGAAGTCACTGTAAATAACTCTGCCCTTGTCTTTATCACACAAACATAGGAACTGTATTAAGGTTATTGGCAGGTCTAGCTGTATAAACATATAAGCTATATTAGCAACCTAGGACAGGTCTTAGCTGGCTAGCTACAGATAATTAGGCCACATGTCCATAGTCGGGGACTGGGATAATGACAAGAGGCAGGAAGGAAGCCTCTGTATGTTAGACATAGGAATCTTCAGCGCTCATTAGGACTGAAGACTCAAGACAGACTCTTCTTAGCAACACTCCATTAGAGCTTTGCTAAGGAGACTCTTTACATCCTACAAAAAAACATCTTTCCTCTTATAAAGTAGATTACAAAAAATGCTTAACATCCCTGTCCCTACCCAGTATTAAAAATAAACTGAAATGACAGTTATACTTTAAGGGAGCTCTCTGGGCTTTTAATATTGACCTATACTCAGGATAGAGCAGAAAGAGAGACAGGAGAAAGTATGTGCACACTGCATGCGCCATCTCCTCATACAGTTGATAGGCGGGGGTATCTTGAGGATAAGTCGTCAATACCAAAAGGCCGGAGAACCCCTTTAAGTTTAGAGATCGCTTTTTTTTCCCCATGATGGTAGCTTCATGATTTGATGTGGCGCTTCTCCATATGCATCCTAGTCAAATGTAGACAGTACAGCTTCAGAGGACATAACGTTCAGCAGTTACATGACCATTGTCATTTGTCATCAGCGCATGAACAGCGATGGAGCTTTGGCCACAGGATGTGATGGAAGTTTATAAACTAGGACAATAGGGCAGAATATTCAAATGTTATTTCTTTTTTTTTCTACTAACTTCCTTTATATTTTTATATCATTTTTAGAATCCTGAATTAACAGCATCATTTTTCAGCAGAGTCACCTTCAGCTGGTATGACAGGTAGGTTTTCTGTACGTTTCTATGCACATTTCTTGCATGATCTGTCCATTAACCTCAGTGAGACAAAAACTTTGCAAATAGTCTGTTTTGTGTATTCCCCTCCTATGCAGACATATGTGACTGCATGGTAACAGGCTGCAAGCAAACCCTGTGTAGTCTGATCATGTAGACATGTGTTGCTACTCCATGTCATCTGCTCTCTTATTTCTAAGTTCTAACCTCTGGACTGTAGGAGAGGGCACATGAGAGTAACACAACTATGGGATCAGACTACGCAGAGTTTCTTTGTAGTCTGTTACCATGGAGGTACATAGATCTGTAAGTGTTGTATACCCATAAAGGTAGAAGTTTTGTTTTTCCCACACCATGTTATAAACATATGGCATGGAAAGTATCACTTTAATGCCTGAAAAAAATGAAAGTCCTAAAATCTACAACCTGCTCAGTCAGTTCTGAGACTGGTATTTGAGTCGGGTAGCATTCTAGGGCCATTTATGGGATATTAATAAAAACTGCAGAATAGGGGTAATAAATGTGGGGGGTTAGTTCTATTTTATCACCTGCTGTGTTCCAAAAATAGATTCAAATCTACCAAAAAATGTTTACATTTCACCTCCATTTTGCATTAATTCTGGTGAATACTTTGAGAAGTGCATTTTTCTAAAATGGGGCGATGAATGGGGGTAGGGAGGGGGGTTCTAATGTGCGGGTCTCCCAGAACCACTTCAGAACTGAATTGGTCCCTGAAAAAATAGGATTAGGAAATTTTCTTGAAAATGTCTAAAATTGCTGCTAAATTTCTAAGCCTTTTAACCTCTCACCTCTCAAAGTATGATTAAATAATGATGCCAACAATTAGTGGATGTATGGTACATATTAATTATTAACTATTTTTGAGGTATCACTACTTATCTTAAATGCAGAAACATTTCATAATTTTTTGTTATAAACAAAAAATATATTGGCCAAATTTCCTACTAACACAAGGTACTATAGGTCACAAGAAAACAGCCTCAGAATCACTTGTATAAGTAAAAGCATTCCAAAGTTATTACTACATAAAGTGACACTGTAATGAGGGACCGGCAATGCGCGCTTCCTTCGCAGCACCACCAGCACCCTGCGCAAGGAGAGGGGCAAGAACGTAGCCTGCGTCATCGTCTCCATTGCAACAGGCAAGCTGCAGGAGAGCCGTGCGCTGATAATGATGATCGGTGCTCGGCTGAGTTTGGCTGCTGTGAGTCACGTGACGCTGGCCACTTCATGTGACTCACCAGCCAGGCCAATTTAAACAGGCAGCCTGCTGGCCACAGGTTGCCTGTGAATTAGGTCTTTTCATTTACCAAGTCCTTTGTATTGAATTGCATTGCACCTTGACCTCGGCTCTGTTTCCTTGACCTCGCTTCCGTTTCCTCTGTTTTTACGTGACCTCCTGACATTCGGACCTCGGCTTGTCTTTGTTGTGATATGGTTATTCCTTTGTACAGACGTTACCTCCTGGTGTTGACCTCTGCTTGTTTTGACCTTGCTTACTCTTTTATGTATCTGTTGTCCTGTATTTTGACCGCTGCTTATATTTGCATTATTGGTGTATTTACCCCTCCGTGCCTACCTGCCACTTTGTTTATTATTTTCTCCTGTTTCATTGTTCCCTTTAAGGCCCAGCACGTACTCAGTTTAGGGAATGTCGTCCAGTTGTATACCGTCGCATAGGGCGGACTGTGCAAGTAGGCAGGGACAGAGGTGTGGGTAGAGCTCAGGGCTGTGCATGCTCTCCCCTTCCGTGACAGACACCTGTCAGATTTGAAAAATGGGGCTGTGTCCCAAAGGCCAAAATAGGCTTAATATTTAAAGGGGTTGTGCAAGAATGGAGGGCTTTGGGTGGTAGTTTACTTACCTGCTTCCCAAAACGTATAAAAAGGGGTTGGGGTCTGCGCTGCAATAAAGGAAAGCTTAGGGGTAACACAAAAATCACTGGTTCTTTTTATGCTGCTTCTTCCAATCTCCTCCTTATCCTTCCTCCTTCGCAGCTTCTTAGTCCCTGAACCAACGAGCGGTAGTGGGTATGCTTCTCACTCCTTCAAAGAGAGTATCAACATAGCACAGACCAGCATGTAAAATTGTTCACGCTTCTTTATTATACTTACAAGAATGAAATCTTGAACATCACATAGAACATATGATAAAGCCCGACCTGGGTTTCGAAGCAGGAGCGAAACCCGGGTCAGGCTTTATCATTTGTTCCAACACCCCCCATTCTTACACAACCCCTTTAAGGGGTTAAACAATATTACATGAAAAATTGCTTCATTATTTTTCTTATAGGCGGGCTGGAGGAATCATAATGGCTTCAAAAGTACACACACCGTTTAATGTCAACTTGAGTGGTCTCCGTTGTTATATATAAGACTTTAACCGTTAACACTTTGTTTTGTGCAGCATAGTTGTTAAAGGGTTCAGGAGACCTTTAGTCATGGAAGATCTCTGGGAACTGAGCAAAGAAAATCAGACCCAACACAACTATAAAGCATTCGAGAAAGCGAGGAAGGTGGAAGTGGCGAAAGCAAGGAAAGCTCTGGAGAAACGTAGGAATAAGAGGAAACAGCAGGACGGAGCTATTGAAATGAATGGGCTGAGCAAGGTGCACAGCCAGGAAGTACTGGTCGAGGTAAGATACTAGATATACTCCCTGTTGTGTGGGCTACTGTTTGTCTATAGAGGTGTTCATGTTCATTGGGATCTATGTACTACAACTATACCCATCCATCATAGAACCATATTTACCAGCATTCTTGTTGAAATATTTGGGTCATTTAAGCCCTGCTACCAGGAATGGCCGAAAACCTGGCAGGACTGTCCACTTATGGACAGGATCTATTCAAGCCCCACCCATTTTTGACTAGGGAAAGCCTGAATTTCCCAGGACTGTCTCTTAAAATTAGGGACATTCCCTGCAAAATAGGGACTGTTGGCAACTATGGATAACTATGGAAGCAGTACATCCATCAAAACCCCCACGCACCATATCAACCTTCTTTAAACTTTTATTTCCTGCTTCATTATCTGAATTTTGCTTTGTCCCTTTCTAGAAAAAAAAAAAGAAAGAGTCTGTATCTGGAACGTCTAAAGATTACCCCAAGTACTGGCTATATAAGACCTTGATTAAAGCAAATGCAAAGATCCTCCTACAATCGGCTTTCTTTAAACTCATTCATGACATCTTAGTGTTCGTCAGCCCCCAGATCTTGAAGTAAGATTTGTTTTCCCCTTTTATCTCTTTCACTGTCTTTATATTGGGGGCAGTCAACCATAAACGGCAGCTTGTGTGTGCTGAGGAATCTGCCAGATTTTTTTATAGGGGGTGTCTGGATAAAGAAAGAGGGTCTAATCTTTTTTTTATAGGTACAGTACCACTTTTGGTAAAGTTGTCTCTCAACCTGGACTTAATGGATAGTGGGGGTTCACTACCTTACTGGCCACCCAGTCCCAGCAAGAAACAACTGCAAAAAGTGTACAAAAACAAGATGTGTGCACTCCTTCTTTTTGGTTTTGCATATAGGATTGAATTGTTTATTAATAAAATTAAATAAAAACTAATTCTATAAAAATATTAGATAAAAACACTCCCAAATCCAACAAATCCCAAGAATTATAGAAATATGAGCTAACAGTACATGATTCAACTATCAATTGCAAGCATTATTGTTTAATGCCATCTTTTTATAGTCCATTATCGCTCTGTGGAGTGATTACAAAGCTGGATCGGATTGATCCACGATTAAGTTGTGGGTAAAACTCGGATATGGTACCATTTCATATAGGATTCTTGTTGGAATTATACTGTCTCTTTTGTTGCCATGATCTTATATCTCCTTGTTACATATATACAGCTTCCTCATTCATCTACAGACTCACATGTTTCCATATACTATATATTAGCTATTATTCTGATCCCTGAATCCCTGAATGAACTTCATCAGCTCTCTTATCTTCTATCTATACTGTATCTCATCTAGGATAAATTATCCCATCCAGGAAATATGTAATAAACTTTATTACTCTGCATAATTGCATCCACCATAAACTTGTTTTTTTTTATGGTTACAGTATCTATTCCAAGGGGAGATCAAGGTATAGAACAGCCGTACCTTGATGTCCCATCAGCTTCGGGCCCAATCTCTTCTTCAAAGAAACCCAAACAATTCCATGTCAGAGTTTAGGCCTAATGGTAATAATTAGTGATAATTGAGCACCAAAGTATTCGGGTGTTCGGGCCGAACACATCGCGATATTCTCGGCCGAGCACCCGAGTATAATGGAAGTCAATGGGAGAAAACCAGGCAACCCCTGCTCTGAAGAGGGGAGGGTGCCTGGTCCATTGGAAAAAGTCAGAAAGTGACAAACACCACCGAAATGGATCGGGAACAGCATGGGGACGATGTCTGGATGTATCTTGGACTCCAAGGTCGCTGCTGGGAACCATGTTGTCCAAGTTGTATGCCACTTTTACAGACAGACAAAAATACGCGCAAAACCCCCCCAAAAAAATAAATTTTACAGGACAAATTGTTAGGAAACATTCTTTCCTGTATATTCAATTGTATATAAAGTTCAAGCGCTGCAAAAAATTACAAGCAAGAGGCACTCCGAAACAGCCTGTATATCACATAAAGGGGGGCCTCATTCACATTGTGGTACAATTGTTCAGGTAGTGGGACTCCTACACTCATAAAGCCTATGCACTAAGTGAAAGGGCTGTCAAATATTACAAGGAAACGGCACTCCAAAACACCCTTTGTTACACATAAAGGAGGGCATCATACACACCCTTGAAAAATTATGATTGATGGCCTGCTGGTGACCCTCAAAAACATTTGGAGCAAGGGCCTGCTGATCTGACCATCTAAAACATTAGGAAAGAGGGCCTGCTGCCGCATTGGTGACTCTAGATAACCTCTGGGCGATTGCACGTCACCGTGATGGCGACGATCCATTTGGATGTCTGCCGTATCAACTTTCGATGTTCTTTTCTGTGCCTACTATGGTGATCACGGGTAAAGGGGAATCAGGGTTCGATGCCGGAGAGGGAGCTTGAGAAAGGGATACCACATCCAAGGGAGGTCAATGGCTGAAATCTGATTGGCTATTGTTACCTTGCCCCTTTTTTTTCCTAATTGTGAACCACCCAGAGAGGGTGGGTGAAGTTATTAAAGCAGAAGCCTGCAAGGAAGGCAGCAGGCACACAGCAATTACCCACTCCCGACTCAGGGAGGTAGTGATGATAAATAACAATACAGCACTCCTAAGCGGCTCTATTATTGGAATGAGTACACTTTCCATTAACAAAGATCTATTGGAGGGCAAGTCTGGTGCCAGCAGCCAACTTTCTCCCAGCCTCCACAACGTTCACCCAGTGTGCCATCATGGTAAGGATTGTGTTGACCAGACTCTTGGCTACTGAGACTGGACTTGTAGGTGAGGGCCTGCTGCCGCTTTGTTGACTCTAGATAAAACATTATATGCGAGGGCCTGCAGTTGAGCTGACCCTGTAAAACATTATATGCGAGGGCCTGCAGTTGAGCTGACCCTGTAAAACATTATATGCGAGGGCCTGCAGTTGAGCTGACCCTGTAAAACATTATATGCGTGGGCCTGTAGGTTAGCAGACCCTGTAAAACATTATATGCGTGGGCCTGCAGTTGAGCTAACCCTGTAAAACATTACAGTCAGGTCTATAAATATTGGGACACTGACACAATTCTAAGATTTTTGGCTCTATACACCACCACAATGGATTTGAAATAAAACGAACTAAATTTGCTTTAACTGCAGACTGTCAGCTTTAATTTGAGGGCATTCACATCCAAATCAGGTGAAGGAAGTAGGAATTGCAACAGTTTGCATATGTGCCTCCCACTTATTATGGGACCAAAAGTAATGAGACAATTGGCTTCTCAGCTGTTCCATGGCCAAGTGTCTGTTATTCCCTCATTATCCCAATTACAATGAGCAGAAAAAAGGTCCAGAGTTCATTTCAAGTGTGTTATTTGCATTTGGAATCTGTTCCTGTCAACTCTCAAGATGAGATCCAAAGAGCTTGGATCAGTGAAGCATGCCATCATTAGGCTGAAAAAGCAAAACAAACCCATCAGAGAGATAGAAAAAACATTAGGCGTGGCCCAAAATAACAGTTTGGAACATTCTTAAAAAGAAGGAATGCACCGGTGAGCACAGCAACACCAAAAGACCCGGAAGACCACGGAAAACAACTGTGGTGGATGACCGAAGAATTCTTTCCCTGGTGAAGAAAACACCCTTCACAACAGTTAGCCAGATCAAGAACACTCTCCAGGAGATAGGTGTATGTGTGTCCAAGTCAACAATCAAGAGAAGACTTCACCAGAGTGAATACAGAGGGTTCACCACAAGATGTAAACCATTGGTGAGCCTCAAAAACAGGAAGGCCAGATTAGAGTTTGCCAAACGACATCTAAAAAAGCCTTCACAGTTCTGGAACAACATCCTATGGACAAATGAGACCAAGATCAACTTATACCAAAGTGATGGGAAGAGAAGAGGATGGAGAAGGAAAGGAACTGCTCATGATCCTAAGCATACCACCTCATCAGTGAAGCATGGTGGTGGTAGTGTCATGGCGTGGGCATGTATGGCTGCCAATGGAACTGGTTCTCTTGTATTTATTGATGATGTGACTGCTGACAAAAGCAGCAGGATGAATTCTGAAGTTTTTCGGGCAATATTATCTGCTCATATTTAGCCAAATGCTTCAGAACTCATTGGACGGTGCTTCACAGTGCAAATGAACAATGACCCAAAGCATACTGCAAAAGCAACCAAAGAGTTTTTTTTTAAGGGAAAGAGGTGGAATGTTATGCAATGGCCAAGTCAATCACCTGATCTGAATCCGATTGAGCATGCATTTCACTTGCTGAAGACAAAACTAAAGAGAAAATGCCCCAAGAACAAAAAGGAACTGAAGACAGTTGCAGTAGAGGCCTGGCAGAGCATTACCAGGGATATAACCCAGCGTCTGGTGATGTCTATGCATTCCAGACTTCAGGCTGTATTTGACTGCAAAGGATTTGCAACCAAGTATTAAAAAGTGAAAGTTTGATTTATTATTCTGTCCCATTACTTTTGGTCCCTTAAAAAGTGGGAGGCACATAAGCAAACTGTTGTAACCCCTACACCGTTCACCTGATTTAGTTGTAAATATCCTCAAATTAAAGCTGACAGTCTGCAGTTAAAGCACATCTAGTTTGTTTAATTTCAAATCCATTGTCAAATGGAGCCAAAAATCTTGTGTCGATGTCCCCATATTTATGGACCTGACTGTATATGCGAGGGCCTGCAGGTGAGCTGACCCTGTAAAACATTATATGCGAGGGCCTGCTGTTGAGCTGGCCATGTAAAACATTATATGCGAGGGCCTGCTGCTGAGCTGACCCTGTAAAACATTAGGGGCGATGGCCTGCAGGTGAGCTGACCCTGTAAAACATTATATGCGAGGGCCTGCTGTTGAGCTGGCCATGTAAAACATTATATTCGAGGGCCTGCTGCTGAGCTGACCCTGTAAAACATTAGGGGCGATGGCCTGCTGGTGAGCTGACGCTCTAAAACATTATATGCGAGTGCATGCTGTTCAAATGATGCTCTAAAATATTATATGCGAGTGTATGCTGGTGAGCTTACGCTCTAAAACATTATATGCGAGTGCATGCTGTTCAAATGATGCTCTAAAATATTATATGCGAGTGTATGCTGTATAGCTGACGCTCTAAAACATTATTTTCAAGTGCCTTTAGGTGAGCTGACGCTCTAAAATATTATTTGCGAGTGCCTTTAGGTGAGCTGACGCTCTAAAATATTATTTTCAAGTGCATGTTGTTCAGCTGATGCTCTAAAACATTGTTTGCGAGTGCCTTCAGCTGAGTTGATGCTCTAAAACATTATATGTGAGTGCATGCTGTACAGCTGACGCTCTAAAACATTATATGCGAGTGCATCCTGTTCAGCTGACCCTATAAAAAAAATTTAAGTTGAGGGCCTGCAGTTGAGTGGAGGGAATATATACAATCTGGATGATGAGGAGGATAAAACAAGATTCAACCATATACTCTTTTTTTGTGGTGGAAAAGGAGCATGGGAATACACTACAGTAGATTGAGTATGTGAGGAATATGGATTAATATTTACTGTCAGCCATGTCCTCACACCCACCATTTGCTGAAAGATGGCAGAGGAAATCAACCTCCACAGGGGGCCCTGCTTCAAAGCCACAGCCAGATAGCAGAAAACTCCTAGCAGGCCACATTTGGTTACATTTCACAACTCCAGTCAGACAGTACGGATCCTGCAGTAAAAACACCAACAGGAGGCATCAGCCCTTGCCAGGATCAATGATACCTCCCAGACATGTTGGCACCTACATTTCATAAGGAATAATGAATCGCCCAGCCATCGCAGGCACAAACCGAGTACATATTTGTGTCCCGGTGGCTACGATGAACATGCCCATGGTCTTTGTTTGAGGCTGGGATGCCAGGGAAGGGAGATATCCCTATCTCCCCACAGAAACCAAATAAAGGTACCATGTTTGGACTTTACTTATAGCTGGAACCCAGGCGTATCCGTTGGTCCCAGAACCATCTCCCTGTGACCTGCTGGCCTGGAGCTATGAACCCTAAAGGGTTTTGTGGGTCCTTGAGCTGCCAGGATCAGCAGGGAGGGGGGACCACTCCCAGAGGCCGGGAGAGGAGGGGCTACAGGTTAAAATGCTTGTGCCAGCAAGCGGCCGTGTCTTTTTCTTAAAGGGGGTCACATTGTGCAAATGTGTTTGGAGAGACCTGGAAACCGCTGACATCATCGCCCCCACGTGACTGCAGCCAAGTACTATTCCACCATCATAGAACTTTCAACTACCCGGTAACTGACTTTTGCTCTGCTTAACCCTGTTGTACCTATATCACCTTTATTTGTAACCTCAGACCACTGCATATATTCTCTGTGTATATTGTGTCATCTAGTGTGCCCTTAAGGCGATTAAATATATAATTTAATCTTGTGCTATTTTGTATCTCGATCACGAATCCTCACGTCCGTGTTTCGGCCTAGTAACAAGCTACCACGGGTTGGTTTCTCACTGTATATAATCCCGTTAGCAGACCGGGCTTATATCAAACGAGAAGCTGGTGGCAGTTACCCGGGCTGAGACAGCGCTGTTTTCACTGCGGCAGTGAAAAGGCTCTCTGAGATTTGTAAACTGTACCAAGCTGACCTTACCTGCTCCTCTGGAGGGAGTAATATCATTCTTTGGTAACAAGTGACTATACTGCGTCTCGTGAGCTCGACGTAGGTGATGTCAAGCGGACATGAGGTGTGATATTCGTCACATATTGGTGGCAGCAAAGTGGAATCGAGATAATAGTGTGTGTGAGTGTGAGACCCATACTCCCAGACATTAAAGACGACCAGCAGAAGCTTTTGCCGCTGGAGTCTTAAGATCAGCTCAACACTAGACAGTCTGAGTGCAAATACAATAAGGTGTGTGTGCATCAGGTTGCAGTCCATATCAGTGACCATCCGTGGCATTGATGGCCAGTTACACAAGAAGCAAGGCTAAGGATATGGCTGAGGCTATGAATGATGGCGGGGAGGACGCAGTCCATAAAGGGGGCCGAAAGGAGGTGGAAGGCGATTTTCTTCCATTCGAGGGGGAGCACAGCCAAAGCTCCCCAAGGAGCCAGTTGCCGGAGGTGAGGTCCCCGGTGGACCTCACTCCACCTGCCCATCCCCCCAGCCAGGCAGGCTCGGCTTCTCTCCTACAGGCTGCCCTAGACCGACTCCAGGCCGGAGACTAGGCTTCCTACGAGATCCTTATGGCAGCTGCAGAACAAGAAGGTCGCGAGCATGCAGAGCGTGAGCACCAGCTACAAATGCTCCAGCTGAAGCTCTAATTCCAGCAGCTCTCTCCAGCCCTATGTGAGTCTCCAGAGATCCGGATTCCAAAACTGTGGGCGGAGGACTTTTCCCTGCTGGACAAAGATGGGGACTGGGACACTTTATTGTTGTCA
Source organism: Bufo gargarizans (assembly GCF_014858855.1). Taxonomy (NCBI): domain Eukaryota; kingdom Metazoa; phylum Chordata; class Amphibia; order Anura; family Bufonidae; genus Bufo; species Bufo gargarizans. The sequence goes on along the minus strand of NC_058085.1, from coordinate 345,690,364 downwards.
TTTGACACAGCCTGCCATCAGTACCAGCTGCCAGAGGACCAGTGGGTCAGATTCCTCACGCCACAGCTCAGGGGAAAAGCCCTTGAAATCTTCGGGTACCTGCCCAGCAAGACCATCCTGAGCTATGAGGACATCAAACAGGCTCTGGTCCGGCAGTACAATTTAACCCCTGTCGTACCGGAAAAATCTCAGGAATTTGCAGCGGGGTTCTACCCAAAGCTGGGCTGATCACATGCGTGCCTTGTTGAGAGCGGTCGACCAATGGACCACAGCATTGGAGCTCACCACCGTCCAGCAGCTGAATTTGCTCATCGCCACAGAGCAGTTCTTGTGGAATTGCCCAGAGGACCTACAGCAGTACCTCAGCGACCGGAAGCCAAAGGGGGCCTCCGCAACAGCAGCCCTGGCCGAGGAATACACCAACAACAGGACTTCAGAGGCCCGGAAACCTGTCGGCTGGAAAGGGGGTAAGACGCACGCTGCACCTGCTACCCCTGCGCTTAGGCCCAAGTGGGCACGCTTTCCACGTCAGTGGGGGAACCCAGACTTTGCCACCTGTGTAAGCAGCCAGGACACTTCAACGCCATGTGTCCCCAGCGCCCAAAGGGTCCCGTCCCAGTCGCTGATCCGGAAAACATGCACTGTGTTGTGTGTGGGTGGGGGTGGTGGGAGGTCCCTTGACAATTTGCAACCGTTCACCGTGTGCTAGGCCGTGGCCATGAGAAGACTCTGGTACGGCCTGAACTGGTGGCACCCCATAACTTATTTGCTCAGGAGATCCCTTACTGTTGTCCTCCAGTGTGGTGACTGAGGGGACAAGCAGGGGGCAGACAGCTGTGGGGGAGGAGGATGCAAATGAGGTTAGGGCTGTCCCAGGAGAAGTAGGGCTGCCAGATGAAGCCTCAGTGCAGGGTTCCTCCACCACTGGGATGTCAGAGGGCCAGGTTAGTCCGTCTGGACTGGCGACTTGGTCAGAAGCCGAGGGGAAGCAGGCACTACCAGCGATGGCAGCGGCCATAGCTCAGAGGTCTGATGGCTTTCCCCCTTCTGACCAAGTGGCTGCCGAGTCAGATGGAGGCCAGGGGGTCCCGGGGACCTGACAGAGGATGTGGCAGTTTCATCTATTGTGGCCACGTCCAGTCAGGAGTTCCAGGACGCGTTAGTGGCTGACGCCAGCCTGAACGCTCTCAAGGAGCAAGGGGAACAGCCCCCCTCGGACTCAGACCTCGAGCGGATGGTCTGGGACCAAGGACGGCTGTACCGGGTCACAGTCCAGCAGGGCTCACCGGAGGCATTGCCTAGGGACCGACAGCTAGTGGTACCTTATCAGTTCAGGACAGAGTTGTTGCGGGTTGCGCATGAGAGTCCGATGGCTGGACACCTAGGGGTCGCTAAGACAAAGCCCAACGTTTCTACTGGCCAAAGATGGGGGCCGATGTGGTTGCCTACTGCCGTTCATGTGACACCTGCCAGCGCGTGGGGAAGGCGGATCGACGCCTTAAAGCCCACTGGTAATGCTGCCCATAATTGAAGAGACTTTCAGGAGGGTGGCTGTGGATCTGATTGGACTGCTGTCCTTTCCCAGCAGCTCCGGGAAATGCTTCATATTGTTGGTAGTAGACTACCCCACCCGGTACCCGGAGGCGGTAGCCTCGTCCATTCGGGCCGAAAAGGTGGCCACCGCCTTGCTGGAGATTTTCTCCAGAGTGGGCTTTTCCCAGAAAATGCTCACCGACTGGTGGACCCAGTTCATGTCGCAATTGATGGAGTCCCTCTGCAGGCAAACACAGGTGCAACATCTGGTGACCAGCCCATACCACCCACAGACCAACGGCCTGTGTGAATGGTTTAATCGCACCTTAAAGCAGATGCTTAAGATGTTGGTCGACTCCCACGGGCGTGACTGGGAGCGGTACCTCCCACATCTGCTGTTTGCCTACCGAGAGGTCCCACAGGCCTCCACAGGGCCCAGGCCGACCAGAAGCGATGGTATGACAAAACACTTGTGAGAGGACCTATCAGGTGGGTCAAAAGGTATGGGTACTGGTCCCCGTACCTCAGGACAAGCTTCAGGCGGCCTGGGAAGGTCCATACCTCGTGCATCAGCGCCTCAATGCCGTGATGTACCTGGTCACCCTGGACCACACCCAGGGAAGGTGTAAAGCTTTCCACGTGAACATGATGAAGGCGCGTCATGACAGGGAGGCATGTACCCTCCCCATCTGCAACCTTTCAGAAGAGGGGGGCATGCTGGCCCAGGCGATGACGGGTGGGTCCAATGAAGGATGTGGATGTAGGCCAACAGCTCTTGAAGGACCAATGGTCACCCTTCACCCCTTCCAGGAGTTGTTCAGCAACAAGCCCTGAAGGACAGAGTTGGCCGTCCATCTCGTGGACACTAGGGATCACCCCCCAATCTGGCGTTCAGCATATCGGGTTTCCTTAGAGGTGCAGCAGCACATGCGCCAGGAGTGTGACGAGATGCTAAAGCTGGGGGTCATCCAGGCATCCAACAGCGCTTGGGCCTCACCTGTGGTCCTCGTCCCAAAGACGGATCGGACTACCCGGTTCTGCGTGGACTACAGAGGACTCAACGCTGTCTCGGTCACCGATGCGTACCCTATGCCACACATTGATGACCTGCTTGATCAGTTGGCCGGGGCCCAGTACCTGACCATCATGGATCTGAGCCGGGGGTACTGGCAGATTACCCTGACCCGTGAGGCGCTGGAACACTCTGCCTTTATCACCCCCTTTGAATTGTACGAATCCACGGTGATGCCGTTCGGCATAAAGAATGCCCCTGCCACTTTTCAGCGGATGGTCCACACGCTGCTTAAGGGACTTGAAGAGTACACGGCAGTGTACCTGGATGACATTGCCATCTTCAGTCCCACATGGGAGCATCACCTACAGCACCTGACGCAGGTGCTAGGGCGGATCCACCAGGCAGGCTTGAACATCAAGCCGGAAAAGTGCCAGTTGGGCATGAGCGAGGTCCACTATCTGGGGCACCCTGAAGCCAAAGCCCGGGAAAGTGGATGCTATCGCATCCTGGCCCACCCCCAGGACCAAAAAACATGTGATGTCCTTCCTGGGCACCGCCGAGTACTATAGGAGGTTCGTCCCCCACTATATTAACCTGTCGAAGCCCTGGACGGACCTCACAAAGAAGAAGCTGCCCTCCGCAGTCGATTGGACAAACGACTGCGAGACCGCCTTCCGGGCGCTCAAGGTTGCCCTCTTGAGCTTCCCTGTACTACAGGCAGCCGACTTCTCACGGCCGTTTATTGTACAGACCGACGCCAGTGATTTTGTCCTCAGTGCCATACTCAGCCAGGTCGACACTACGGGCCAGAAACACCCCGTTCTGTACCTGAGTCGGAAGCTCCTGCCGAGGGAGGTGGTGTACTCTACAATGGAGAAGGAGTGCCTGGCCATTGTCTGGGCACTGCAACGGTTGCAGCCGTATTTATACGGGCACTGCTTCACTGTGGAGACCGACCACAACCCCCTCCGCTGGTTAAACACCATATCCGGGATGAATGGAAGGCTGCTATGCTGGAGCCTAGCTCTCCAGCAGTATCACTTGACCATTCGCCAAATGAAGGGCCGTGACCACGGGAACGCTGATGGGCTATCCCGGCAAGGAGAGGGTGCAGATGGGCGCATGGGGGAACACAGAAATGTGCTGCCCCCTGGCGCCCTCTAAAAGGGGGTGGTGTGAGGAATATGGATTAATATTTACTGTCAGCCATGTCCTCACACGCACCATTTGCTGAAAGATGGTGTCATGCCCTGCTCAGGCTATGTGTGGAGGTCTGCCAGGTTAGCAGCACATGTGTAGCCTTTTTGTTTTGGAATTGAACTATATCCTCCTCCCTTCAGGTGCACTGGGTGGGGTCGTTGGTTTGAGTTTAAATTACGCCCACTCCCAGTGTCCTGTGCGGGTTAAAGAGGAAGGAAGAAAGAAAGGAAGGAAGGATTTGCTATTCTAGGCTGTTAGAGAGACGCCTGCCCCCTCCAGGTCTTGAGGGAGCAGGCTGCCTCTTTCTCCCTTTCACCATCTTAGGGATTCTAGGGAATCTTCAGCCTAGGCATGAGGACACTTTTTTTTTTCCCACCTTCAGAGTCTGAATGTGGGCATAGAAGTCTAGGGAGAGCTGGTAGGGATTTGTCAGGAGGTGACCTCTATCCCTAGCTTCTTGCCTATACACTTGTTTATATCCTGTGTATCTTGTATCCTGTCTACCATGACATTATAACCCGCCAATACTTTGACTGCCATTTCTCAGCTGTTTTGAGATGGAGTCAGATGATGCGCTGGTTGATCGCATGCAGGGATTATCCCTAGAGGTTGCAGATCTGCGTAATTTGGTCACACTGTGTCAGAATGCTCTGGCATCAGGTGCAATAGGAGGAAGTCAAATTTATGGGGAGCCTAAAGTCGCTCTCCCTGATTGATTTGCAGGGGGTGTGGATGACATTATCCGCTTTAAAGAGTCATGCAAGTTGTATTTTCAGCTGCGTCCATCTTCGTCTGGTGATGAGAGTCAGAGGGTAGGGATAATCATTCCCCTGCTTAAAGGGGACGTGCAATCCTGGGCCTTTTCTCTGCCATCCGGTTCTATGGCCCTCCGGTCGGTGGAAGAATTTGTTAAATCCTTGGGATTAATTTATGATGATCCAGATCGGGTCTCGATGGCGGAATCTAAATTGCGTAATTTATTACAAGGTGAACATACTGCAGAGGCTTACTGCGGTGAGTTTAGGAGATGGGCTACTGAGTCAGAGTGGAATGACCCCGTGTTACGTAGTCAGTTTTGTCAGGGGTTATCTGAGAGATTGAAAGATGCCCTAGCTTTTCATGAGTACCTGGATACATTGGAGAATGCTATGTCTTTGGCAATACGGTTAGATAGACGTATTAGAGAGAGGTGTAAGGTTCCCTCCGCGCAAGGGATCCCTTCTGTGATGGTTTCGTCTCACCTGCTCCCCAGGGTGATATGACATGTAACTCTGGGGTAGCGGAGGAACCCATGCAGCTGGGTCAGGTTTCTTGCCGTTCCGATAGTAGAAACTTTAGGAGATTGCACAAACTGCGTTACTACTGTGGGAAAAGTGGTCATTTTGTTTTGGCTTGTCCTTTTGTTAAACCGCAGGTGGAAGAGAAAAATAAAAAAAAACTTTCCTGACTCTTGGTGGTGTGAATGGTGTGGTAGAGCAGGCAGGTATGCAAGCTCCCTGCAATTCCCGTTCTCTCCTTCCAGCTAGGGTGGCGCTAGAGTCAAGAGAAATTTTTGTTGAAGAATTCCTTGACTGTGGTGCTGGGGTAAAACTAATTGACTTCCTTTTTCTTCAAAATTTAGGTCTAAGTACTTGCACTTTAGAGAAAGAGATTCAGGTTTTTGCAATTGATTCTTCCCCTCTTTCTCAAAGGAGTCTCACTCACATTGCTCATGGTATTCACTTAAGGGTGGGTGATTCACATGTTGAGACTATGTCTTCTTTTGTCATGAAGGATTTACCAGCTCCTATAGTTTTGGGGTTACCATGGTTGACTAAACATAACCCAATTATTGATTGGCAAGCGAGACAGATCATTGGTTGGAGTGAGTTTTGTTCGGATAATTGTCTGGGCACATCTATCTCTGGTGTGTCCACTACGGCTTTACCTCAGTACCTCTCTGATTTTTCAGATGTCTTTTCGGAGGGTGGGGCTCAGGAATTGCCCCCTCATCGTGACTATGATTGTCCAGTTAATCTCATTCCTGGGGCTAAGTTGCCAAAGTCTCGGCTTTACAACCTCTCTCAACCCGAGGTCATGCGAAAATATATCGCCGAGAGTTTGGCAAAAGGTCATATTAGGCCATCTAAGTCTTCGGTGGCAGTAGGTTTGTTCTTTGTAAAAAAAAAAGGATGGATCGCTGAGACCGTGTTTGGATTTCCGGGAATTGAACTGTATTACGGTCCGGGATCCATATCCCCTGCCTTTGATCTCTGACCTTTTTGATCAGATTGTTGGAGCCAAGGTGTTCTCCAAGTTGGATTTGAGAGGGGCCTACAATCTGATCAGAATCAAGGAGGGGGATGAGTGGAAAACGGCCTTCAATACGCACAAGGGTCATTTTGAGAACCTGGTTATGCCTTTTGGGTTGACGAACGTGCCAGCAGTATTTCAGCGATTCGTCAATGACATTTTTCATCATTTGGTGGGGAGGTTCGTAGTAGTTTACTTGGATGACATTTTAATTTACTCTCCTGACCTGAAGACCCATCAGGATCATGTGAGACAGGTTTTGACGATCCTTCGGGAGAATAAATGATATGCCAGATTGGAGAAATGTTTGTTTGAGGTGCAAGAGCTTCCGTTCTTGGGATATCTGCTTTCTGATTCTGGTTTTCGTATGGACCCCGGGCGGTTCTGGAATGGGACCGACCAGAGAATCAGAAAGCTTTGATGCGGTTCTTGGGGTTTACGAATTATTATAGAAAATTTATTTCAAACTATTCTACCATAGTAAAACCTCTCACGGACATGACTAAGAAGGGCGCCGACGTCTCTGTCTGGTCAGATGAGGCATTGCAGGCCTTTTCGGCTATTAAGGAGCGTTTTGCGTCTACTCCCGTTCTGGTGCAGCCGGATGTGTCTCAGCCATTCGTAGTGGAGGTTGATGCATCAGAAGTGGGGGTTGGAGCGGTGCTGTCACAGGGTTCATCCCCTGGCAAATGGGTCCCGTGTGCTTTTTTTCTCCAAGAAGCTCTCGGTCGCCGAGAGGAATTATGATGTTGGAGATAGAGAGTTGTTGGCTATCAAGTTGGCCTTTGGGGAATGGCATCACTGGTTGGAGGGGGCGTCTCATCCCGTTACGGTATATACAGACCATAAGAATTTGGCTTACCTGCAATCTGCCAAGCATGGTCACTGTTTTTTACCAGGTTCAATTTTGTGGTTATCTTTCGCCCAGGGGTTAAGAACGTCAAGGCAGATGCCTTGTCTCGCAGCTTTCCTGAGGGAGGTGATTCAGAGGATCCTGCGCTGATTTTAGCGGATGGGGTGGTGGTCTCTGCTCTGTACCCTGAATTGGAGATGGAGGTGTTGGGAGCCCAGGAGGGGGCTCCTGGTTCTTGTCCCCCAGGGAGGTTGTTTGTCCCTGAGCGCCTGCGATACAAGGTGTTCAAGGAACATCACGATACTGTCCTTGCTGGACATCCTGGTGGTAAATCCACCTGTGATCTGGTGTCCCAGAGGTTCTAGCAGCCAGGGTTACGTAAGAGCATTGAGGATTACGTGACAGCTTGTGAAACCTGTGCTCGGTCAAAGGTTGCTCATACTCGACCGGCTGGTTCACTTCTTCCATTGTCTATTCCGTCTCGTCCTTGGACGCAATTGTCTATGGACTTTATTACGGATCTACCGAGTTCCTCCGGGAGAACAGTGATTTTGGTGGTAGTTGATCGTTTCAGTAAAATGGCTCACTTTATATCATTAACTAGTCTGCCTAACGCCAAGACTCTTGCGCAGATTTTTGTGGATAATATTGCTAAATTGCATGGTATTCCTTCAGATGTGGTCTCTGATAGGGGCACGCAGTTTGTCTCCAGGTTTTGGAGGGCATTCTGCTCTTGGCTTGGCATTCAACTTTCATTTTTTTCGGCTTTTCATCCGCAGTCGAATGGTCAGACGGAGCGTACAAATCAAAACCTGGAGACTTACTTGAGGTGCTTTGTGGCTGAGAATCAGCAGGACTGGACCTCGTTCTTGTCCTTAGCAGAGTTTGATTTGAATAACCGTAGGCAGGATTCCACGGGTAAGTCACCATTTTTTGGCTCATTCGGTTTTCATCCTCAGTTTGGTACCTTTTCTGGGACTGGTTCCTCTGGGATGCCAGAGGAGGAGAGATTTTCTTCTGCCTTATCCTCCATCTGGCGGAGGATCCAAGGGAATTTGGAGAAGATGGGTGAGAGGTATAAACGAATGGCTGACAAGAGACGTGTGACTGGTCCGGATCTGTGTGTGGGTGATCTGGTGTGGTTGTCCACTAAAAATATCAAATTGAGAGTGCCATCTTGGAAACTGGGTCCAAGATTTATTGGTCCGTACAAAATATCTGCGGCGATCAATCCTGTAGCGTTTCGGCTGGATCTTCCGCAGACTTGGAGGATCCATGATGTGTTCCACAGGTCTTTACTGAAAAAATACGTAAAACCGGTGGAACCATCGCCATTGCCTCCTCTTCTGGTCGATGGAAACTTGGAGTTCGAGATCTCCAGGATTCTCGACTCTAGAATTCTTCGGGGTTCCCTTCAGTATCTGGTACACTGGAGGGGATACGGCCCTGAGGAGAGGACGTGGGTTCCGGCGCTGGATGTCAACGCCAGCCGACTGGTGAGGGCTTTTCATAGATCCCATCCGGATAAGGTTGGCCCGGGGTGTCCGGAGGTCACCCGTAGAAGGGGGGGGGGGTACTGTCATGTCCCGCTCTGACTATGTACGGAGGTCAGCCAGAATAGCAGCACATGTTTAGTGTTCTGTTTTGGAGCCGTGCTGGATCCGCCTCCCATCAGGTGCACTGGGTGGGGTGGTCATTAGTTTAAATAGCACTCTATCCCAGTGCTCTGAGCGGGTTATAGAAATCATTCTGCCTTGGAAGCAAGGAGGAAAGGTTGTCTGTTCCAGCTCAGAAAAGATAAGTGTGGTTTTCAGTTGTTGTTGTTTGCTATCTTTGTTGTGTTGGTGTCATCTCTCCCATCCAGGTTCTGTGCGAGCAGGCTGCTCCTATTCCCCTTTTCACCATCTTATGAAATCTAGGGCGTTTTAGCCCAGGCACTAGGACACTTCATTCCTACCATAAAGGTTTGAATGTGGGCTGAGCAGAGCAGGGAGAGAAGTCAGGGATTTGCTAGGAGGTGACCCTTCCCCTGCTTCTCGCCTAGAGCCTGGTTTGCTGGTTTATCTGTATGTCTGACATCCCGTCCGGCGTGACAGGCTATCACCCTGTGTAATGTACTTCCCCCATTTCCTCGTCTGCCACATTCAGAGCGTTGTCCTTAATTGAGAGCAGCGATTGTTTGAGTAGACACAGCAGTGGGATGGTTACGCTGATAATAGCGTTATCGCCACTAACCATCTGTGTGGATACATCAAAGTTTTTAAAACCTCATAGAGGTTTGACATCAATGCCCACTCCTCACTTGTGAATAGTGGCAGTTGACTCGAAAGGAGACGGCCATGTTGCAGCTGGTATTCCACAATTGCCCTCTGCTGCTCACAAAGCCTGGCCAACATGTGGAATGTAGAGTTCCAGCATGTGCTCATGTCGTACAGCAGTCGGTGAGCTGGAAGCCGCAAGTGCTGCTGCAGTGTTGACAGGCCGGCTGAAGCTGTGGACGACTTGCGGAAATGGGCACACACGCGGCACGCCTTCACTAGTAGCTCTGGCAAATTGGGGTAGTTTTTGATAAACCGCTGAACCACTAAGTTTAAGACGTGGGCTAGGCATGGGATGTATGTCAGGTTGCCGAGCTCCAAAGCCGCCACCAAGTTACGGCCATTATCAGACACAACCATGCCTGGTTGTAGGTTGAGTCCTTTCGGAACTGCATGGGATTTTGAAGGAGGCTAGGTATGGCCATTTAATTTCAAAAGAAGAATATGACTTCCTGTTTAATAAACACCCCACTATTGCAACTTTCTATGCACCTCTGAAAGTGCACAAAAAAGACCCATAGTATCTGGGAATGATGCACTTACTCAACCTGCCAGCGAATATGTTGACATTATATTAAGACCTTTCGTGATGGCTCTACCGTCCTATATAAAGGACACCAATGATGTTTTATCAACAATTAGCAATGTCACGCTATCGAAATCCCCGTTTTTGGCCAGTCTCGATGTTGAAGCCTTATATATCAACATTGAGCACAAACTAGGGATACAGGCGGTGAGGTCTTTTTTGCACACTAAAAGCACTTCTTTTCATGCACATAATTTTGTTTCACGGTTATTACAATTTGTTTTGACGCACAATTATTTTCTATGTAATGGTACTTTTTTTCACCAGATAAACGGGACCGCGATGGGCACACCCTATGCACCGACCTTCGCAAACTTGTTCCTTGTGTGGTGGGAGGACACAATAGTTTTTTTCTGAGGCTATGGATCCGTATACAAAGCACATCATATTGGGGAAGGTTTATCGATGATGTTTTGCTGTTCTGGGAGACGGGGAGGGAATGTTTCCATGAATTTGTGGATATATTAAATAACAGTAATATTGGGATGCATTTCACGTTTGAAATCCACCCAGATCAAATTAACTTTCTGGACCTTAAAATCCAGAAGGATGAAAATGGTCAGATCCAGACAGATATCTTTCGCAAACCGACATCAACAAATAATTTGCTTCACTGGTCGAGCTGGCATCCAACTGCCCTGAAAAATGGCATACCGTTTGGGCAGTATTTACGTGCCAGAAGAAATTGCTCGATGAATTATTTAAAATTCAAGCAGATGATTTATACAGACGATTTCGTGGAAGTGGTTACCCCCGAAAAGCTTTAAAAAGAGCAGATAATTGAGCAAGGGATATAAGGAGGGAGAACCTCCTGGTTTGTGGGGACGTTCCCTCCGGGACCTCCCAGGACAGCAGAACCATTCGTTGTATATGCATTTTTGATGGCCATCATCATCTCATGACAAATATCCTGAGGAAGTACTGGAAAATACTTACGAGTGATCCGGACTTACGTCAGGTTTTGCCGCCCCATCCAAGTGTTACATTCAGGCGGGGACCTAACCAATTAGTGCATAGTTTTCTCCCTAAAATTGGACAGGACAATAGCACTTGGTTAAAATCCAAGGTGACAGGTTAGTACCCATGTGGGAACTGCACTTTTTGTAAGTTCTTACCCAAAATAAAAAGATTCTCAAACCCAGTGGACGGGCGAGAATATGAAATTAGAGAATGGTTCAATTGCAAAAGCAGTGGGGTAGTCTATATAGCTTTGTGTACATGTCCCAAACTATATGTTGGAAAGACAGTGCAAGAACTAAGAAGGAGGATCTCTGGCCATATCAGTGTAATAAATACAAAAAAAAGGACACAACGCTATATAGAAATATCTCATATGCTCACAGTGGCAACATTGATTTTTGGAAATTTTGGGGTTTACCTCAAGTCAAACTGGGTCCCCGATGTGGTAACATTGACCTAAAACTTCTTAAAGAAGAGGCCAAATGGATTTAAAGACTACAAAGCATGGCCCCAAATGGCCTAATTCCAAATGGCCTAAATTAAGGCACTCATATTCTGCTTTTATATAATGACTGGCCCTGTAAAAGATGTGCGATTCAGAGAGGTTGTGAATTGCAATATGACTGTCATTGAATGGTATTTATATATACTGATAGTTGAAAGAATAGTTAATTCATACCCTGCAAATGAGGAGTAGCCGTAGGTGGAATCTGTTTGGAGTGCTTAAACAGTATAAAAAGGTAGGATTCATGTGATAGAATGATATCCAATTGTGGGCCATGCATATATACTCAATCCATGTATAGAATTGTGAACTGCCAATATTAAATACTATTTTGTTCACAAACTCAATCTCGAGTGGAGATCTATGACATATATAATGGGTTGAGTACTGACGATGACCCCCAATAGAAAGAATAAACACCTTACTCTATTCTGGATAAATCATTCTCTATGTGTTGTTTACCATGCAACGTCATATCCCGCGACTCTCCATTATAGAGGTTAAGTGGGCGGAACGCACGCTGATGACGCGTTGGTGATGTGATCACTGTGCACCTCGTACCTAATTGAATTGGGATGCATTCGGTTGACGCGATCACTGTGCACATCCAGATGAATCCAAATGGGACGCATCTGGATGGGGTGATGATCAAATGACCACCAAGCACTCATGGACGCACCACAATTACGTCACATCCGTTTTTCTGTGGCCAATCATGGCAGGGACCGCTGACAAACAGGGGGTGTGGTTTAATTAATAAAACTTGGCTCCTCGCAGCGCGCCAATGCTAACACCCCGAACCTCTGATGAAGCCGCATTGCGGTGAAACATGTCGGGTGGGGAGTAGTATTAGGCGCGTATTTTAGGCAGGTGACGGGCATTCATGGTCCTTGAATATATGGAAATATATCCATTACCCAATCGCTAATAAGTGCGGCATTTTGGGAAGTGCATGTACGCATGGCGCTAAACATACAGTGAACCAGCAATGCACATTTGAGGTGATACCCTGGAGATAAAAAAAATATAACTTTCAGATGACTCAGAGTGGCATAGCCAACTCACACTCTCCTATAGGGATTCATCTCATTTGGAGCATTGCTAACTGCATATATAACGAGTAGCTAACCACGCTCCCCTTGCCACATGGTAACAGGGACTTTAATAAACAAGCAGTTAACCAGCGCTTCACCTGAGAGTTTTAGTGTTGTGGGGTTTAGGGTTTGTTAGAAACTAATAAAGTACATATCTTTTAATTTACGTTAAGTAGTACCCCTACAGGGATTTTTGGTCTCTGACCAGTTGAATATTGAGTGGAGAGAGCCACAGCTCGGTCTGGTCCCTTTTACCCTGCCAAAGCTCTGCGGCGGTGTGCTGTCTGTCCCCTAAGGAGATCAACTTCAGCACGGCCTGATGACGCTTACCCACAGCAGTGCTACACTGCTTCTAGCTAGCGACTGATGGCTGACTGCTGCTGGAGGTGGAAGTGAAGGCGGAGGAGGAGAGGTGGGGATTGGAGCCAGTAACATAGCTGCTGGTGGAGACCCTGATAGACGTAGGCAGGCTCGGACTGGCCCACAGGGGTACAGGGGAATCCCCCGGTGGGCCCCTGAGCAAGGTGGGCCCCTAGTCTCCCACCCCCTGCACAAGTGGCACATAACACATTCGATTTAGTACACTACATACATATATTCAATGTACAGCACCTTAACCAGCTTATGTTCATATAATAAACTTGTTAGATTATTTATTATATTTGAATGTATCCGTATGGTGGGCCCCCAAAATAAATTTTACTGGTGGTCCCTAGGTACCCCAGCCTGACACTGGATGTAGGACCCGCAATCCTGGGCGTGGGTAGCACCTGTGCCATCCAAGGGTACAACTTACTCCCGTCCTCCACAACATTCACCCAGTGTGCTGTCAGTGAAATGTAGCGTCCCTGGCCACCAGCACTTGTCCATGTGTCCGTGGTTAAGTGGCCTTCCCAGTAACTGCGTTGGTTAGGGCACGGGTGATCTTCTGGGACACATGCTGGTGTAGGGCAGGCACGGCACACAGTGAAAAATAGTGGCGGCTGGGGACTGCGTACCGAGGGACACGCACACACTACAGAGACAGTAGATGAGGGCTGGCCTCTGAATTTTTAAATTTACGCTAAAGAAACAGTTTTCGGATGGCGTACTGTATATGTCACAGAAAGCCACACAATATGGACACTAGATTAGGCCAAGATTAGTTAAATTTGCCCTAAAGAAACTGTTTTCGGATGGCGTACTGTATATGTCACAGAAAACAACACACTATGTACACTAGATTAGGCCCAGATTATTAAAATTTACGCTAAAGAAACAGTTTTCGGATGGAGTACTGTATATGTCACGGATGTGCATTACACGCACACACTACAGAGACAGTAGATGAAGACTGGTCCCTGATTATTTAAATTTATGCTAAAGAAACAGTTTTCGGATTGAGTACTGTATATGTCACGGATGTGTATTACACGCACACACTACAGAGACAGTAGATGTGGGCTGGCCCCTGATTATTAAAATTTACGCTAAAGAAACCGTTTTCGGATGGCGTACTGTATTTGCCACGGATGTGTATTAAACACACACTATAGACAATAAATGTGGCGCTGATTATTTGAATTTACTCAAAAAGACAGTCTGCGGATGATATACAGTACCGTATATGTCACTAATAGGGATTAAAGAAAAAAAGGACTTTGGGGTCTTTGATAAACTTTTGGTAGTAACTACGGATATGAGATCATTCTTGCAGCCAACCCATCGACAGCCGCCCTCCTGATCTAGACTTAGGGAATACCTAGACCGACAGGTGTTCGACTACATCGGGTTAATGGCCGATGTGGACGCTCTGAGAAGCAAGGAATCCCTGGACTACTGGGTGTGCAGGCTTGACCTGTGGCCAGAGCTGGCACAATTTGCCATGGAAATCATGGCCGCCCCACGTCGATTGTCCTGTCCGAAAGGACGTTTAGCGCAGCAGGGGGGATCGAGACCGATAAGTGCCCTCGCCTAGCTCACGACAGTGTGGACTACCTCACATTTCTAAAAATGAACGAGGCACGGCTCTCGGAGGAATTCAACACCTGTGATGACCACGTGTAATTGAATTTCCTCATGCCAGCCTACACAAATCCGCCACAACCCAGAACAAAGAATGGTCCTTCTCTTATGTATATACAGCAGCATAAAAGGCCTTTTCTGTAAGGTGAATGCTTAATTTTTGGGGCCTCTTCTCCAGTGGCCTACAGTGCAATTTTTATCTAGTGACCGCCTAATGTATCTCCAGCCACATCAGTCAAAGTTCTTTTCTGTCCTGTGAATGCAAAATGTTTGGGGTCTGTACTCCAGTGGTCTACAGTAAAATTTTTATCCAGTGACCGCCTAATGTATCTCCAACCACATCAGCCAAAGTTCTTTTCTGTCCGGTGAATGCCAAATTTTTGGGGTCTGTGCTGGCCTACAGTAAAATTTTTATCCAGTGAACGCCTAATGTACCTCCAGCCACATCAGCCAAAGTTTTTTTCTGTCCAGTGAATGACAAATTTTTGGGGTCTGTACTGGCCTACAGTAACATTTTTATCCAGTAAACCCCTAAGTACCTCCAGCCACATCAGCCAAAGTTATTTTCTGTCCGGTAAATGCCAAATCTTTGGGGTCTGTACTTCCGTGGCCTAAAATAACATTACTCCAAGCTCCAGCACATTTTTGAGAGTTTCCCTTTAAGACGCATAAAAATGGCCCCTGATTAAAATACATATTTTTTGTGTGAATTTTTGACAATGATCCCCCTCTGGTATATCACTGTCAATGTTGTGGGACTATTTGTGTACTTCTAGTAAGTGTTTGCTGGCTGAAAATATGACCTAAAGGTTTTTCAGGTTCGCCTGCTATTAAAGTGAATGGGGCCCGCCGTGAACACGCAGTTCGCAAACATTTGATCGCGAGCGCGCATTTGCAAATCGTCCTGGCCGATGTTTGTCCATCACTACATGCATATGTCCATGTAATGGATCTGTGTTCTAGGGATGCATGGGTGGCCTTAAGGGTGTTCACAAAGCATTGTATAAGGGGGCACAGAGGATGTGAGACTATTAATGAGGGCATAGAGCATGTGGCACTATGAATGTGGGCACGGAGCATGTGGCACTATGAATGGGGGCACAGAGCATGTGGCACTATGAATAGGGGAATAAACTTTGTTTCTCTATCTATAGAAGACACTGTGTGCAAGGAGCATTATTTTTAGGGGGCAAAATATGGGGCAGAGTGTATGCTGCCATTATATTCAGGGCACAGCATGTAGCACTGAGTGAAGTTTGTGTTAGTTAAAATGGTACGTTGGAAGAGTTGGTAAAGTAAGGAGTCGAAGACATATTGGCAGCAAACTCTGCAGAGATGAGTCATGGCTGGGAGAAGCCAACTATGGTAATGTGAACTTGATGGAAAGAAAAGGAGAAGAACTCCAGAGGTCACTAAATGTCAATGATTATTCTGTCACTGACTGTATCTGATCAGTGCTGTAGTCACTTGTATGGTCTACAGTGTGACGATGGGTGGTAGCATCCTCTTTTGTTAATCAATCAACAACTACCGGGATACCTTTACACCTGTTTAGGACATAGTGGGAGCTGTAGTTTTGCACTATACATGCTTGGCTTTTGTGTTGTTTATGTAATGTGCTTCTAGGGCTGTGATTATGTACTGAGCTTGGTTCTGGTGCTGTATTTATGAAATAACCTTGGTTCTGGTGCTGTATTCATGTAATGAGCTTGGTTCTGGTGCTGTATTTATGTAATGAGGTTGGTTCTGGTACTGTATTTATGTAATGAGCTTGGTTCTGGTGCTATATTCATGTAATGAGCTTGGTGCTGTATTTATGTAATGAGCTTGGTTCTGGTGCTGTATTTATGTAATGAGCCTGCTTCTGGTGCTGTATTTATGTAATGAGCTTGGTTCTGGTTCTGTATTTATGTAATTAGTTTGGTTCTGGTGCTGTATTTATGTAATGAGCTTGGTTCTGGTGCTGTATTTTTGTAATGAGCTTTGTTCTGGTGCTGTATCTATGTAATGAGATTGGTTCTGATGCTGTATTTATGTAATGAGCTTGGTTCTGGTGCTGTATTCATGTAATGAGCTTGGTTCTGGTGCTGTATTTATGACCTGAGCTTGGTATTGGTGCTGTATTTATGTAATAAGCTTGGTTCTGGTGCTGTATTTATGACCTGAGCTTGGTTCTGGTGCTGTATTCATGTATTTAGCTTGGTTCTGGTGCTGTATTCATGTAATGAGCTTGGTTCTGATGCTGTATTTATGACCTGAGCTTGGTTCTGGTGCTGTATTCATGTATTTAGCTTGCTTCTGGTGCTGTATTTATGTAATGAGCTTGGTTCTGGTGCTGTATTTATGTAATGAGCTTGGTTCTGGTGCTGTATTTATGTAATGAGCTTGGTTCTGGTGCTGTATTCATGTAATGAGCTTGCTTCTGGTGCTGTATTTATGTAATGAGCTTGGTTCTGGTGCTGTATTTATGACCTGAGCTTGGTTCTGGTGCTGTATTCATGTATTTAGCTTGCTTCTGGTGCTGTATTTATGTAATGAGCTTGGTACTGGTGCTGTATTTATGACCTGAGCTTGGTTCTGGTGCTGTACAATACAATACACTTTATTGATCCCGAGGGAAATTTCAGTATCACAGCAGCATAACATGGATCACAGTAGACAATTGACAGTATAATTCCATACATAGTTAACCTACAAAAAAAACTCTCTGTCAGACTAGACAGCTATGACGAAGCCGCTGAGGTGAAACGCGCGTCGAGGTCTCGCGCTTAGGGTCCGACATCCTTCCAGTCACCATGTCTTCAGGTACGTCCTGTGTTTAGCCTAGCTCGGCATCCCCCCGGCACTTCCATTACATCCATAGTGGGTCCTAGATTCCTCAGGCCTACCACTGTGATTATTATTTTTTAGGATACTGATGAGATTCTGGGATTTTCCTTTTATCATTATTAGCCCATGGACACCATGGTATAATATTTTGCATTTGACATCATACAACCCTATTGTGGTGGATATTTTTATGCTATGCAGTATCAGTTGTCCCAGTGCTTATATCCCTCGTTCCTTGAGTGCTACACTGTCCTGTGTCAGATTGATACATGGGTTGATAGGTGTATGTTAGGGTGTCTCTGACCCTTTGCTTTTCTGTATACTGTACACCATCCTGTCTTTTCCCCATACTATATATTTTATAATAAATTGATATTTTGATACATTATTTCCACTTGTTTGTTTTAGTATAATTCCATACATGTCTGTTCATGACAGTGGGATAGAGGAGATAAAAAAGGAAGGGGGGGGGGTTAATCTCTATTCTTCCCAAAGGAAGTTCGGGAGTATCCAGCAGGGCGCCAAGGGAGGGACCTGAAAATGTATTTAGCCAAGGCTAAAATGTTATGTGTTTTCGTATTTTTGCTGTTGGAGGGATATTAGGCTGCCAGGGTGAAAGGAACCAACAGGGGAGTCCCCTAGTGGATGAGGTATAAGCACGCAAGGTAGAACAAAAAAATGTTTTTCACCCCTTTACACTGCGCCACCGTCCCTTAGGTGAGAAATATATAATAAAATTTTCGCTTTTTGGTAAGTTATTAAAATTCAAGTTTAGTGTGTTATTAAAATTCATATATTCACAGGCTCAAATGGCGGCTATGATGTCATATTATAAATAAATAAATAAATAAATGAAAAATAGAAATAAAAACAATTTTAACTCACTTCACCCAGGAGGTACCGGATGGGATAAACTCAAAACACCCACCGGATCACCTCCTGAGCCTGGGTCGCCTGTAAGATCTCACGAAATGACAGCAGTCCAGTCGAGCCTCTTGTCTATTGTCTTTATTTAAACCACAGGGTGGGGTGAAGGTATCTTGCTCTACGCGTTTCGGGGTATAAGGGACCCCTTCATCAGGAGCATATGTTCATGACAGGCCAGTACAATACACCATTGGTAGAACAGTAATACAACAGTCACTTGAAGGATTTCACACTTAGGTAGTTGTTATACAATCCCATAGCAGTCGGCACGAATGATCTCCTGTATATTTTTTACACCTTAAGCTAGTTTCACACTAGCGGCAAGGGACTTCGGCAGGCTGTTCCGGCAGGTGAACTCCGCCCTGACCCCATTATAGTGAATGGGGCAAGAGCGGTGGTCCGGGGGAAATCGTGCACTAGCGGCAGGACGGATCCGACAGGCTGTTCCCCTGGCGGAACAGCCTGCTGGAGGTCCGTGCTGCTAGTGTGAAAGTACCCTTAGTAGGATCAGACGGTTACTGAAGCTGCTCCTCTGCCTCATAAACAGCTCATATAATGGGTGTGCATTATTGTTCATAATCGCCATACGCTTCTTTTGAATTCTTTCCTCCACTACTTTCTCAAAAGTGCCTGAATGGCAACCAACAACCGCATATGCCTATCTGATAAGCTTGTTGAGCTTATTAGCGTCAGCCATCCGCAGACTACTTCCCCAGCATATGATTGCAAAAAAGATGGCACAACAGACTGGTAGAACATTTCTAACATTTTCCTGCACACATTAAATCACCTTAGTTTCCATAGGAAGTGAAGTCTGCTCACCCACTTTTTGTAAACCCTCTTCGTATAGTGATTTTCGGGGCCTCTGTATAGAGGCCACGGAGGTCATGACTAGCCCTAGCATCCAGCAAGGCAGGGGTCATGTCTGGGTCACATGTTCCAGTCAAAAACCTAGTTTTGATTTCCCTTTCCTTATTGGTCATCCTCCTTGGGAGGGAGGGTTTAGCTCCTACCTGCAGTGTTAGTTCTTCAGCACAAAGTGCATTGCAGCTTGAGTCTTTCAAGGTGACAAGAATCATGAAGACATGGGACCCTCTGCACTCCCTGCATCATCCCCACCACCTGTGTCACTAGCAAGGTCCAGACGCTCTCGTCCACCTCAATGCCTGAGCCCCAGGCTCAGAGGTCAAGAAGCAAGAAGCCTGCTATAAGATATAAATGGCCTCCAGACAGGCAGACACCGGAGCACTTCTCCTCCTCCCCTCCACATCAGGTGTAGTATCTCCCCCCCGCACTAGTCCTCACGGGATGGTGAGAGTTTTGGAGTAGTTGCTGACATTCCTCGCGTTTAGGGTCCATTCAGATGTCCTGATTAATGGGTCTGGATCTGTTCCGCAAATATGCATAACGGGTGCGGACCCATTCATTTTCAATGGGGGACGGAAAAGATGCAATCAGCACACAGTGTGCTGTCCGCCCTTCGATTCCGCGGCCCCTCACTTCCGATCCGTGGCTCCGCAAAAAAAATAGAACATGTCCTATTTTTGTCCGCAGCTGCGGACAAAAAACTGCATTTCTATTGGGGTGCCGGCCATGTGCGGTTCGGTGTTTTGCGATCCCCATTTTGCGGACCACAAAACACCTGCGGACGTCTGAATGGACTCTTACAGAGCCCAGCAGACAGAGCCGGCCTCTCACAGCAATCATCCTCACTTACAGTTCCCCCTCCTTGCTTCCAGAGCTCTCCTTCTGTGCCCAGGGTTCAGGAGTGCAGCTAAGACCTGTCCTAGGTTGCTAACATAGCTCATATGTTTATACAGCTAAACCTGCCAATAACCTTAATACAGTTCCTATGTTTGTGTGTTAAAGACAAAAGCAGAGTTATTCACTGTGACTTCATGTTTGGATGTCATATAACTGTTATATACTCACCTAAAGAATTATTAGGAACACCTGTTCTATTTCTCATTGATGTGATTATCTAGTCAACCAATCACATGGCAGTTGCTTCAATGCATGTAGGGTTGTGGTCCTGGTCAAGACAATCTCCTGAACTCCAAACTGAATGTCAGAATGGGAAAGAAAGGTGATTTAAGCAATTTTGAGCGTGGCATAGTTGTTGGTGCCAGATGGGCCGGTCTGAGTATTTCACAATCTGCTCAGTTACTGGGATTTTCACGCACAACCATTTGTAGGGTTTACAAAGAATGATGTGAAAAGGGAAAAACATCCAGTATGCGGCAGTCCTGTGGGCGAAAATGCCTTGTTGATGCTAGAGGTCAGAGGAGAATGGGCCGACTGATTCAAGCTGATAGAAGAGCAACGTTGACTGAAATAACCACTCGTTACAACCGAGGTCTGCAGCAAAGCATTTGTGAAGCCACAACACGCACAACCTTGAGGCGGATGGGCTACAACAGCGGAAGACCCCACCGGGTACCACTCATCTCCACTACAGTCCGAATTTGGCGTAAACAGAATGAGAACATGTATCCATCATGCCTTGTTACCACTGTGCAGGCTGGTGCTGGTGGTGTAATGGTGTGGGGGATGTTTTCTGGGCACACTTGTTTCTGACCATGTCCATTGTTTCTGACCATGTCCATCCCTTCATGACCACCATGTACCCATCCTCTGATGGCTACTTCCAGCAGGATAATGCACCATGTCACAAAGCTCGAATCGTTTCAAATTGGTTTCTTGAACATGACAATGAGTTCACTGCACTAAAATGGCCCCACAGTCACCAGGCCAACATTTCTAAAGAATGAGTTGAATCAATGCCACGTAGAATGAGTTGAATCAATGCCACGTAGAATTAAGGCAGTTCTGAAGGCAAAAGAGGGTCCAACACCGTATTAGTATGGTGTTCCTAATAACTCTTTAGGTGAGTGTATACTGTGTCCACAGAAGCAGAAAAGATAATATGCCTTTAAGAAGCACCAAAGTGTTTGTCCGAACACATTGCGATATTCGTGCGCTCAGCCGGGGGCATACTAAAAGGAATGACAGAATGGAATGCCCATAGACTTTGACAGGGGAAGAGAATGCCCATAGACTATAATGAAGCCAAACGGATTGCCCATAGAGTATAATGGGAAGCAAAGTATCAGATAATTTGTAGGCAAATCTGAAAAAAATATCAATTTATCCCTTACCACAGATCTTCCCCGTGTATATTAACATATTTTACAATTGAAATAATTTTGGATTTTTCTTGTTTTCTATGGAATGACAGGTGAATAGCACAATGGAATGCCCATAGAGTATAATAGGAAGAAAGATGGGCCATGGAGATGAGAACCATATGACACATCAAATAAATCTTTAGGGTACTTTCACACTTGCGGCAGGACGGATCTGACATGCTGTTCACCATGTCGGATCCGTCCTGTGGCTATTTTGCCGTGCCCGTGGACCGCCGCTCCGTCCCCATTGACTATAATGGGGACGGGGGCGGAGCTCCGGTGCAGCACGGCGGTGCACGGAGAAAGCCCGCCGGACTAAAATTACTGCATGTCAGGCTTTTTAGTCCGGCGGCTTTCTCCGTGCACCGCCGCGCTGCTCCGGAGCTCCGCCCCCGTCCCTATTATAGTCAATGGGGACGGAGCGGCGGTCCGCGGGCACGGCGAAATAGCCGCAGGACGGATCCGACATGGTGAACAGCATGTCGGATCCGTCCTGCCGCAAGTGTGAAAGTAGCCTTAGCAGACATACTCTTTAAATTCTGTGGGATTATTTAAAATTGAGATTAAGTGGGATTATCATTGGTTTCTATGAAATGACAAGGTGAATGACACAATGGAATGCCCTTAGACTACAATGGGAAGGAAAATATGAGCTCATTTGCAGGTAAATATATTCGTTATTTAGAATTTTCGCATTATTTTTTCCTATCTGTACAGTTGTTCGCATACTCCTCCCCGACAAGCGTCCCGTCACCATGGGAACGCCTGTGGGTTAGAAAATACCATCGGATCTGAGTTTTCCCTGAGATCGTGAAAACTGAGATCCGATTGTATATTCTAACCCACAGGCGTTTCCATGGTGACGGGGGCGCTTGTCGGGGAGCAATATGCCAAGGTGGAATAACAGTACAGATTAGGGGAAAAAAATACGAATATTCTAAATAACGAATATATTCGCTATTTTGCTATAACTTCGCCTTTTAGAATATTACGAATATTCTAAAAAACAAAGTTATAGCAATATAGCGAATATTCGTAAAATACACATATAGACTGCAATTTAGCTAATATAGTAATATAGTATTTTTTTTTTATAGTGTACATTTTTTCCAAAACTGAAGTTCAGAAGAGGCAAAAAAAGATTATAACACTATATTAGCTAAAGTACAGTGTATATGTGTATTTTACCAATATTCACTATATTGCTATAACTTCGTCTTTTAGAATATTACAAATATTCTAAAAAATGAAGTTATAGCAATATAGAGAATATTCGTAAAATACACATATTAGCCTAGCCAAAGCCATAGGAAAGTTGCCGTATACAGTTAAAAGAACGCGAATAATACGCAAATAATTAAATCGCATATTATTCGCGATAAATAGAATAATGACGAATATTCGATTTTGACGAATATAAGACGAATATTCAATAGAATATTTGCAAAATCGAATATGGCACCTCCCGCTCATCACTATTGGATTATAACAGTTTTCTTTAGAATACAAAGGTGAGTGACATAATGGAATGCCCTAGACTATAATGGCAAGTAAAACGTGACTTGGTGTCTGAACCATTCAACATATAATGTAAATCTTTAGCAGGCTTACTCTTCAAGTTCAGTGGGATTATTTAAAATTGGGATTAAGGGGGATTATCATTGGTTTCTATGAAATGACAAGGTGAATGACACAATGGAATGCCCATAGACTATAATGGGAAGTAAACTATGAGTTAGTTGGCAGGTAAATCTGTGCTATGTGTGAAATTAACCTTTACCGCAAATGTTCCCTGGGTAGAGTAGCATATTGTAAAATGAAAATGACCTTGGATTATAACTGTTTTCTAATAAAAGCAAAGATGAGTGACATAATGGAATGCCCATAGACTATAATAGGTAGTGAAATGTGACTTTATGTCTGAACCATTTAACATATCAAGTAACTCTTTAGCAGGCTTACTCTTCAAATTCAGTGGGATTATTAAAATTGAGATTAAGTGCGATTATCATTGGTTTCTATGAAATGACAAAGGGAATGACACAATGGAATGCCTATAGACTATAATGGGTAGTAAACTATGAGCTCATTTGCAGGTAAATCTGTGTTATGTAGGAAATTAACCTTTACCCCAAGTGCTCCCTGGGTAGAGTAGCACATTGTAAATTTAAAACTATATGGGATTAAAGCTGTTTTCTATGGAATAACATGTGAATGACAGAATGGAATGCCAATACAGTATAATGGGAAGTAAAATGTGATTTGGAGTGTGAACCATTCAACATATGAAATTAATCTTTAGCAGACATAATCTCCAAGTTCAGTGGCAAATAATAAATTGGAGAAGAAAGGTGATTTAAAGGGTATAATGGGAAGTGGAATAACCCTAGAGCAGTGATGGCTAACCTTGGCACTCCAGCTGTGGTGAAACTACGACTCCCAGCATGCTCCATTTATTTCTATAGAGTTCTGAGAACAGCCAAGCAAGGGGGGCATCTTGGGAGTTGAAGTTTTACCACAGCTGGAGTGCCAAGGTTAGCCATCACTGCCATAGAGAATAATGGAAATTGAATTTTTGAACTAAAGACACAACAGCTTTCCTCCTCCTCGCCAACTATAGGCCCAGGACTAGGAATGGGCTCTGATTTTTGGGTGCAGGATACATGGGGGCAACTACGGGTCCATGCACACTACGGAATTTCCAAGCGGAGAAATTCAGTTCGGAAATTCCAAATGCGTCCCGCCCCAACTGATTTAGTCGGTGCTTGGGCAGCGCAGCCATTGCCGTTCCCTATAGCTGGCAGTGCATTCCGCTCAATATTCCGCTGAAAGAATGAACATGTTCATTCTTTTGACAGAGAAATTTCAGTGGAAAGCTTCACCGCTGAAATTCTGTAGTGTGCACTGTGCAGCGGAATCCCATTGATTGCAATAGGACTCTGCTGCATCAAAATTTCCAAGTGTGATTCCTGAGCAGAACTGAAGAAACTCCTATAACATGTTGGTATTACTGAGAATGAAAACTGACAAGTTTATAGAAAATGTGTAAATACTTATTTTATTTAAAACTTTTCTTATTTAAAGGTGTAATCCAGGATTAGAAAAACTACCGTACAGTTTTCTTCCAAAAACAGCACCACACCTGTCCTCAGGTTGTGTGCGGTATTGCAGCTCTATAGGAGGCAAAAACAAAGAAGGGATGGGAAGTGGGGGAGGGGTCAAAATAAAAAGTATACAAATAAACATATACTTGTCCCCTTGTCATTTCATAGAAACCAATGATAATCCCACTTAATCTCAATTTTAAATAATCACACTGAACTTGAAGAGTAAGCCTGCTAAAGATTTACTTGATATGTTAAATGGTTCAGACTAGGGATGGACAAACATCGTCACGGGACTGTTCGCGAACGCGATCGCGATCAAATGTCCACGAACTGCAAGTTCGCGGCGGGTCCCATTAAACCTTCAGCTCATATTTGCAGCCAATAAATAATTACTAGAAGTGAACAAATAGTCCCACAACATGGACAGTGACACCAGATGTATTCAAATTTGCGATCTCCATTCATAATTTTTTTCAATGCGAAATATCGGCAATATAAATTTCACGTACGCGCATGCACAAAATAGTTCATTTGGGGAGGCGACTGTTTATAGAAAATGTGTAAATACTTATTTTATTTAAAACTTTTCTTATTTAAAGGGGTAATCCAGGATTAGAAAAACTACAGTTTTCTTCCAAAAACAGCACCACACCTGTCCTCAGGTTGTGTGTGGTATTGCAGCTCTATCAAAAATAGGAGGGAGGCAAAAACAAAGAAGGGATGGGAAGTGGGGGAGGGGTCAAAATAAAAAGTATACAAATAAACATCAACATTTCTGTTACAGCAGGAAAAACATGACACTCCGAGACAAAAAAAGAATGCAGTGGTAAACAAAGGCAGCGCCATAGGGGAGTGTATGAAGTAGCAAAGTACATTGTCAGAGAAAAGGGTGAACAAACCAAGAACAATGTTACAACAAATTGATAAACCTAAAAACATAGGGGGAGATTTATCAAAATCTGTACAGAGGAACAGCTGACAGTTGCCCAGAGCAACCAAACAGAATACTTCGTTAATTTTTCAGGGGATTTTTTATTTTATTTTTACAAATTAAGGGTAGGGTCACACTGAGCGCATACGCAGCATATATGACGCTACGAGAAATGTTCCGGGCAGAATGTTCCGGGGAGCAGAAAATACGCTGTGTATGCGCTAGGAGCAGACACACAGGGCTTTTCTCCGCTGTGTCTGCAGTGAGGTTTGAAGGTGACCCCGCGTGTCACAGTTACGTCGGTGCGCTTGGCCCACTTCCGAACCTTCCTGAACACACAGGGCCGCCAAGGGAAAGCCCTGTGTGTCTGCTTCTAGCGCATACGCAGTGTATATCCCGCTGTCCGGCACATTTCTCGCAGCCTCAAATACGTTGCGTATGCGCTCAGTGTGACCCTACCTTTACCCTGGGTTCAGACCTGAGCGTTTTACAGCGCGTTCCTACGCGCTGTAAAACGCACAACAGGCAAGAACCAATGATTCCCTATGGGAATGGTTCTCACCTGGGCGTTTTACAGCGCGTACGATCGCGCTGTAAAACGCCCGACGCTCAAACAAGTGCTTGAGCTTTTTTTGGGGCGTTTGTCGCGCGTTTCCGCACATAGATATTCGGGAACGCGCGACAATGTGTGCACGCATGTCTCTGTATGCGCGATTGTAAACGCCCGTACAATCGCGCATACAGAGCGCTCGTTTTAGAACGCTCAGGTCTGAACCCAGGGTAAGGGTGTATTCAAACGTACTGTATCCTGTATATATTTGACGTTGTGTTCAGTCATTCTATTGAAAACAGTTATAATCCAAGGTAATTTTCATTTTACAATGTGCTACTCTACCCAGGTAAAACTTGTGGTAGAGGTTCATTTCCTACATAACACAGATTTACCTGCAAATAAACTCATATTTTACTTTCCATTATAGTCTATGGGCATTCCATTGTGCCATTCCCCTTGTCATTTCATAGAAACCAATGATAATCCCACTTAATCTCAATTTTAAATAATCACACTGAACTTGAAGAGTAAGCCTGCTAAAGATTTACTTGATATGTTAAATGGTTCAGACTGGGGATGGCCGAACATCGTCACGGACTGTTCGCGAACGCGATCGCGATCAAATGTTCACGAACTGCAAGTTCGCGGCGGGTCCCATTAAACCTTCTGCTCATATTTGCAGCCAAGAAATAATTACTAGAAGTGCACAAATAGTCCCACAACATGGACAGTGTTCAAATTTGCGATCTCCATTCATAATTTTTTTCAATGCGAAATATCGGCAATATAAATTTCACGTACGCGCATGCGCAAAATAGTTCATTTGGGGGGGCGACTGGTATATCACACCAGTTATAATTATTTTTTCCAGTACCTTTTGTCACTGTGTGTAGCAGAGGGAATGCAGCAAAAGAGCAAACAAATGCTGCTGTACCCAAATGCACTATATAGAAAGTATATTATTGGTATATAACACCCCGCTTCTATCATTTTTTTGGGGTGGGCGACTGGTAAATTACACCAGTTATATTTTTTTTTTCTAATTGCGTTTGTCACTCTGTGTAGCTGCAGAACCGCTCACCACTGCTGCACAATACAAATCCACTATAATATGCTTTCTATGTTAGTATATTATAAGTGTATTACACCCCTCTGTACTGCACACCTATCAATAGTACACCTATGCCAGTCCTTAAAAGGACTTTTGTGGACCTATTAGCTAGCGTTTTTGTCCCTAACAGTCTGTCCCTGCTCCACACAGCAACCTTTCCCTACACTGACAAAAGACTAAAGGTAAAATGGCGGCCAGATCGGGTCTATTTATAAGGTAGGGGGTATGTCCATGTGCTGAAACGTCTCAATTGGCTGTCCTGTACCACCTGATGGATGTGTCATGGGTCAAAGTTCTTCACAATGTGACAGGACATGGCGGACGCGAATATCTCCATATGTTCGCATGTTCGGCGAATCGCGAACGATCAAAGTTCGCCGCGAACCGACTGTCGTGCGAACCGCAAGGCCATCTCTAGTTCAGACTTCAAATCAAATTTCGCCTCCCATTATAGTCTATGGGCATTCCATTATGTCATTGCCCTTTGCATTTTATAGAAAACAGTTATAATCCAAGGTAATTTTCTTTTTACAATATGCTACTCGACCCAGGGAGCACTTGCGGTAAAGGTTAATTTCCTAAATAACACAGATTTACCTGCAAATAAAGTCATATTTTACTTCCCATTATAGTCTATGGGCATTCCATTGTGTCATTCATCCTTGTCATTCTGCAGAAAACAGTGATAATTCCACTTAATCTAAACATTAAATAATCCCACTGAATTTGGAGGGTATGTCTGCTAAATAATTATTAAATATGTCAAATGGTTTTGTCTCTAATTCAAATATTACATTTCCATTATTCTCTATGGGCATTCCACTCTGGTCCATTATTCTCTATGGGCATTCCACTTTTCATTTAAAGTCTATAGGCATTCCACTCTGTCATTCCTTTTAGTATGCCCCCTCTCAGTTTAAGTTATTTAAGCTTTATGATCTCTTTGACAGGTATATCTGAGGTTTAACTAATAGTTCTACTTGCTCAACTTGGTTTGCAGTTTACTTTCTATGACTTAGTATGATCTGGTACGAGCAGTTCTTAATTTGCTATTTGGTTGCAATTTGGTGAAACTGTAAGTAAACATACATATAACTGGTTCAGTATACAGTTCTAATCACTACATCAACAATAGGGACATTATATAACTGTTCTAAATGCCTACTTTGGCCTCTTGCTTCCATAAAACTGAACTCTGACTAGAACTGTGTGTCTGTTCAGCTCCTCTTTCTGGTGTATAATAACTCTAGCAGGGGATTTCCCACACAGGCTGAGTGTAAGATCGGCTGTTATTGGCCAAGACTCCTGCTCAGTGTGAGGCTGGCTGTAATTGGTCAAGACTTCTGGGTAGTAACAAGAGTTTAACTTTATGCCTTCTGCTGTGTCATTAAGCTTACCTTACATTCATATAATGAATCTTAAAGGCATATTATCTTTTCTGCTTCCGTGAACACGATATATATAACTGTTATATGACATCCAAAAACATGAGGTCACAGTTAATAACTCTGCTTTTGTCTTTAACATATAAATATGTAAACTGTATTAAGGTTATTGGGAGGTCCAGCTGTATAAACATATAAGCCGTATTAGCAACCTAGGACAGGTCTTAGCTGTTTATGGTATAGCCTTTAAAGTGGAAAATCCTTTTAAGCATTAGCTATGCATTCTTTTCTCCATAAAAATTAAGTTACACTAAATTAGTAGCATCAGATTAAAAGATTTAAAATTTGAGGAGGTACGACTACAGTACAGCCCTATGAAAGCCACCTATACACACTTCAACATTTATGACAGTAAATGGAGGGTATTTAAAGAGAACCTGTCACCAGTTTTATGGTGTCCTAACTGAGGGCTAAATAAATAAGTGACTGATTCTCTTAGCAAAATGCTGGGTCACTTTCTTTAATTGACCCAGTCAATCTGCCAACATCTTGTATTGAAAAGCTCCAGCTGATAATGATGAGTCATGAATATTTATGAGCTCCTGACTCTCCCCGCCTACCAGTTGCAGATTGACAGTTATTTTCCATTTGAATCAGCAGCAGGTGGGCAGGGGAGTGGCTATAGCTCTGAATTAAATATACACTGGACTCAATGACATCACGCTGGACTCAAATCAGCTCATTAGCATGTGGCATGTGGCATCTTAGTTTTTTTATTATGAGGTAACCATCTGTGACACCAGTAAGTGAATACATCTAAGGTACTTTTTAGTAGTTAATGATTGTATATAATTAGTTAGATTATACTCAAATATCCACATGACAGGTTCCCTTTAACCGCCTCCGGACCGCCTAACGCAGATCTGCGCTCCGGAGGCGGCAGCGCTGCGCAGAGTCACGCATATACGCGTCATCTCGCGAGAGGCGAGATGACGCGCTTTGCCGGCCCGTGCATGCGCAGTTCGGGCCGGCATTTCGTCAAGGGGGGTCGCGTCATCAGCTTACCAGCCAATGATCGCGGCTGGCAAGCTGATGATTTTTTAAAAAACCAATCAAGTGCCAGATAACAGATCATATTAGTAAATATGATCTGTTATATGGCTGCCCTGCTCCTCTGCTGGTCCTTTTCGTCGGTTGGATCCAGCAGAGGAGCAGGCTTCACAGTGAGTAGCACCAACACCAAACTTTAGCCCCAGATCACCCCCTGCACCCCAATTAACCCTTTAATCACCCCTTTGATCGCCCCTGTCAATCACTAGTGAAAGGAAAAAAGTGATCAGTGTAAACTGTCCCTTTTTTTTTTTAACTGGTATTGACTGTTAGGTTTTAGGGATAGTTTAGGCCCCTTGGTTAGGTAGTTTAGGGATCGGTTAGCGCCCAGCCTACCGCACCGCAGTCACTGATTCGCTGATTAGCGTATCGCTAATCAGCATTTGTACTTTTATAGTATCTGGAAGTGATCAAAACTGATCACGGTCAGATCTATAATAGTATTAGTGTCACTTTAGTTCGCCCTCCACCCAAAACGCAGTGTTTGCCCGATCAGGCCTGATCGGTCGCCCACACGTGCGTTCGCCCACACCCGCCCCACCGCAGTGACAAAAATATTTGTTTGTTTGATCACTGCACATTCACTTTACACGAGCTGCGGCGATAAAAAAATCTGTTTTGATATTTTTTATCAACCGCAGCGGCCTCCGGTACTTCGCTAGCCTCCCATTTGTAAGACCGGCTTTCTTTTTTTTCTTGGGTAGTCTCAGGGAATACCCCTAAATTTAGTTGCCCAAATGTCAAACAGGGGGTATTCTTCTGAAGAGGCCTACAGGCTTCTGACCCAGTCGGATGAGGAATGGGAACCCTCATCTGATGAATCTAGCGGACCTGTAGAAAGCAGTGGCTCTCTGACCCAAAGTTCGGACGAGGAGGCTGAGGTCCCTGATAGCACCAGGCGTACCCGGCCCCGTGTCGCTAGACCACAGGTTGCGCAGGATCCGCTTCAAGGGCAGCAGAGTGGGGCTGGCGCTGTCGGATTACGTGGTGATGCATACACCAGCAGCGCAGCCCTCCCTGGACCTAGTACCAGCACTGCCGTACAACCTGGTGAAGTGGCGAGCACCAGAAGGGCAGTTGAAGCTGGTACGGTGGCACGAGCAGTAGTGACCCCGTCGCAGCCACCGCAAAGACGGGCCCGTAGACCCCCTAGAATCCCTGAGGTGCTGGCAAACCCTGATTGGCAGTCCCCAACTTCAGCCGCACCTGTAGTTCCCCCTTTCACCGCCCAGTCTGGAGTTCGGGTTGAGACAGCTCAGATCGGTTTGGCCCTGGGATTTTTTGAGCTGTTCTTGACTGCGGAGCTCTTAGACATAGTCGTGGCCGAAACAAACAGGTATGCCACACAATTTATAACCGCCAACCCGGGAAGCTATTATGCCCAGCCTTTCCGGTGGAAACCAGTCCAAGTTTCCGAAATTAAAATTTTTCTGGGCCTTCTCCTCAACATGGGTCTAACTAAAAAGCATGAATTGCGGTCATATTGGTCCACGAAGCCAATTCATCACATGCCCATGTTCTCTGCTGCTATGTCCAGGGCACGTTTTGAGGCCATCCTGCGTTTCCTGCACTTTAGCGACAACACCGCCTCCCGTCCCAGAGGCCACCCAGCTTTTGACCGGCTCCACAAAATTCGGCCCCTCATAAACCATTTCAACCAGAAATTTGCAGATTTGTATACCCCAGAGCAAAACATCTGCGTAGACGAGTCCCTAATACATTTTACCGGGCGCCTTGGCTTCAAACAATACATCCCAAGCAAGCGCGCCCGGTATGGGGTCAAATTGTATAAGCTCTGTGAAAGGGCCACAGGCTATACCCACAAATTTCGGATCTATGAGGGAAAAGATCAGACCCTGGAGCCGGTCGGTTGCCCTGACTACCTGGGGAGCAGTGGGAAGACAGTCTGGGACTTGGTGTCACCCTTATTCGGCAAGGGGTACCATCTTTATGTGGACAATTTCTACACAAGTGTGGCCCTCTTTAGGCATTTGTTTCTAGAACAGATTGGCGCCTGTGGCACCGTGCGAACTAGTCGCGCGGGCTTCCCCCAACGGCTCGTTACCACCCGTCTTGCAAGGGGGCAGAGGGCTGCATTGTGTAACGAAGAACTGCTCGCGGTGAAATGGAGAGACAAGTGTGACGTTTACATGCTCTCCTCCATTCACGCAGACACGACAATACAAATTGAGCGAGCAACCCGTGTCATTGAAAAGCCGCTCTCAGTCCACGACTATAACCTTCACATGGGAGGGGTGGACTTCAATGACCAGATGTTGTCTCCGTATTTAGTTTCCCGCAGAACCAGATGCTGGTATAAGAAGGTGTCTGTATATTTGATTCAATTGGCTCTGTATAATAGTTTTGTTCTCTACAGTAAGGCTGGGAGAACTGGATCCTTGCTCAAATTTCAGGAAATGATCATCGAGAACCTCCTGTACCCAGGAAGTTCCGTGGCCCCATCCACCAGTGTAGTTAGCCGTCTACACGAGCGACATTTCCCCAATGTCGTTCCTGGTACCTCAACCCAACCGTCACCCCGAAAAAGATGTTGTGTCTGTAGCAGGAGTGGAATAAGGCGTGACACCCGCTATTTCTGTCCTGACTGTCCTGACCACCCTGCCCTATGCTTTGGAGAGTGTTTCCGGAAGTACCACACACAGGACACCTAGCATAGGGATCACATCTCACCAGGACAGGCACACAGGGCTATTAGGGCCCATTCACATACAGCTGCTGCAAACATCTCCTTTCACCTGGGACAAAGTGCATAACATCTTTGGGCGCTTTGCGCTTTGCACATTGACCCATGGGGAAGGAGAGGTTTGTTCTATAAAGGTAAAAAAAAAAACACCAGTAAGCAAAAAGGTTAATGTTTAGTTCAAAAAGTTAAAGTTTATATGTTCTGTTCCAAAGTTAATAAAATTATTGCGTTGCGGCCTGTTTTTTTTTTTTTACCTTTCAGGTGGACCAACCGATCGACTAGCTGCAGCACTGATGTGCATTCTGACAGAAGCATTGCGCTGCTGTCAGTTTACACGCAAGTCGGTGTATGCGGCGCTGCAAGATGAGATTTCTACTCTGCAGTAAAAGATACGTTTGCCAAGGCATACGAGCTGAGGAGGTGGCGGTGTTCCTATGATTTGGCAAACACTTTGTATATAAAAAAATAAATAAAAAATCCCGGCAATGATTTATTCATCCACATTGATTGATGTGAATGGAGAAATCTGGTTTGCCAGGGCATACGAGCTAAGTGGGTATGGATGTTGGGCGGAGCTCCTATGTCCTGGCAGACGCCTTTCCCCTCCTTTTTTTTTTTGGCAGAGATTTTTTCATCCACATTGATCGATGCGAATGAAGAAATCTGTGCCGTTCATTTTTTTCTTTCAGCCCAGAGGCTGAACGGAAAAAAAAAATATCTCATTACCTGTATGCTCAATATAAGGAGAATAGCAGAAACTCCTAATGCTGGCCATACATGTAATGATTGCGGAGACCCTCAAATGCCAGGGCATTACAAACACCCCACAACTGACCCCATTTTGGAAAGAAGACACCCCAAGGTCTTCGCTGAGGGGCATATTGAGTCCATGAAAGATTAAAATTTTTGTCCCAAGTTAGCGGAAAGTGAGACTTTGTGAGAAAAAAATAAAATAAAAAAATATTTCCGCTAACTTATGCCAAAAAAAATTAATTCTATGAACTCGTCAGGCCCCTCATTGAATACCTTGGGGTGTCTTCTTTCCAAAGTGGGGTCACATGTGGGGTATTTATACTGCCCTGGCTTTTTAGGGGCCCTAAAGCGTGAGAAGAAGTCTGGGATCCAAATGTCTAAAAATGCCCTCCTAAAAGGAATGTGGGCCCCTTTGCGCATCTAGGCTGCAAAAAAGTGTCACAAATGTGGTATCGCCGTACTCCGGAGAAGTTGGAGAATGTGTTTTGGGGTGTCATTTTAGATATACCCATGCTGGGTGAGATAAACATCTTGGTCAAATGCCAACTTTGTATAAAAAAATGGGAAAAGTTGTCTTTTGCCAAGATATTTCTCTCACCCAGCATGGGTATATGTAAAATGACACCCCAAAACACATTCCCCAACTTCTCCTGAGTACGGCGATACCAGATGTGTGACACTTTATTGCAGCCTAGGTGGGCAAAGGGGCACACATTCCAAAGAGCACCTTTCGGATTTCGCAGGCCATTTTATACACATTTTGATTGCAAACTACTTCTCACACATATGGGCCCCTAAATTGCCAGGGCAGTATAACTACGCCACAAGTGACCCCATTTTGGAAAGAAGACACCCCAAGGTATTCCGTGAGGGGCATGGCGAGTTCCTAGAATCTTTTATTTTTTGTCGCAAGTTAGTGGAATATGAGACTTTGTAAGGAAAAAAAAAATCATCATTTTCCGCTAACTTGTGACAAAAAATAAAAAATTCTAGGAACTCGCCATGCCCCTCACGGAATACCTTGGGGTGTCTTCTTTCCAAAGTGGGGTCACTTGTGGCGTAGTTATACTGCCCTGGCAATTTAGGGGCCCAAATGTGTGAGAAGTACCTTGCAATCAAAACGTGTAAAAAATGGCCTGCGAAATCCGAAAGGTGCTCTTTGGAATATGTGCCCCTTTGCCCACCTTGGCTGCAAAAAAGTGTCACACATGTGGTATCGCCGTACTCAGGAGAAGTTGGGGAATGTGTTTTGGGGTGTCATTTTACATATACCCATGCTGGGTGAGATAAATATCTTGGTCAAATGCCAACTTTGTATAAAAAAATGGGAAAAGTTGTCTTTTGCCAAGATATTTCTCTCACCCAGCATGGGTATATGTAAAATGACACCCCAAAACACATTTCCCAACTTCTCCTGAGTACGGCGATACCAGATGTGTGACACTTTTTTGCAGCCTAGGTGGGCAAAGGGGCACATATTCCAAAGTGCACCTTTCGGATTTCACCGGTCATTTTTTACAGATTTTGATTGCAAACTACTTCTCACACATATGGGCCCCTAAATTGCCAGGGCAGTATAATTACGCCACAAGTGACCCCATTTTGGAAAGAAGACACCCCAAGGTATTTTGTGATGGGCATAGTGAGTTCATGGAAGTTTTTATTTTTTGTCACAAGTTAGTGGAATATGAGACTTTGTAAGAAAAAAAAAAATCATCATTTTCCGCTAACTTGTGACAAAAAAGAAAAAGTTCTATGAACTCACTATGCTCATCAGCGAATACCTTAGGGTGTCTACTTTCCGAAATGGGGTAATTTGTGGGGTGTTTGTACTGTCTGGGCATTGTAGAACCTCAGGAAACATGACAGGTGCTCAGAAAGTCAGAGCTGCTTCAAAAAGCGGAAAATTCACATTTTTGTACCATAGTTTGTAAACGCTATAACTTTTACCCAAACCATTTTTTTTTGCCCAAATATATTTTTTTTATCAAAGACATGTAGAACAATAAATTTAGCGAAAAATTTATATATGGATGTAGTTTTTTTTGCAAAATTTTACAGCTAAAAGTGAAAAATGTCATTGTTTTGCAAAAAAATCGTTAAATTTCGATTAATAACAAAAAAAGTAAAAATGTCAGCAGCAATGAAATACCACCAAATGAAAGCTCTATTAGTGAGAAGAAAAGGAGGTAAAATTTATTTGGGTGGTAAGTTGCATGACCAAGCAATAAACGGTGAAAGTAGTGTAGTGCAGAAGTGTAAAAAGTGGCCTGGTCATTAAGGGGGTTTCAGCTAGCGGGGTTGAAGTGGTTAAAGAGGTATTCCAACCAAAGCAAAAAGAGTTCTCCTGGCAGAAAATGGTATTAAAAAAAATTTAAGCAATTTATACTCACCTCACTGATTCCCCCGCCGCTGCCATTCTGACGGAGCCAGGGACTGGTTGGTCTCCACCACCTGCTGCTGACATAGCAGTGAATGGCTGTGACTGTGGCTCACTTTTACAGCTATTTCCTGCCACGTCAAGACAGGAGCGAGCAATGGAGGGTAGCAGGGATCCTAACACCATCGGAACGGCCAAGGCACAGGGCGCTAAATTAAGTAACATATTTTTTCCAAGTTAGAGACACTCCTGTGTATTTTCCCGATTTATTATATATTTACATATACAATGTTCTGGAATCTAAATAACTTATTTTTTCATGTTGTGTATTTAACATTTATTAAGTCTGCATTTTAAAGTTGTCTCTGCCGGATATCGAACCCACGGCCATCTGAGTGCCATACTTATTCTTTTTGTGGGTCCATTTTACGGATCAGAATAGGACATGTTCTGTAATTTGCTGACCGGACATACAGATACGGACAGCACATGGACGGTATCAGTATTTTTTGGTACCAGGGTTTGTGGACTGCAAAACAGATACATTTGTGTGCATGAGGCCTTATAGTCAGTGGCATAACTAGAAATGACTGTCCCACAGCAAATTTTTGATAGTCCCTCCCTGCAACTTCTTTTCAGCCCTCTCCTCCCTTGCAACTTCCACTTCTGCGGCTATTCAAGATCGCTCTATATATATATAACTACCATACAAGGTCCTGGTATATATATAGAAATGTATCTGCACATACCAATACATTGTACATCTGAGTACATTATACCTGGGAAAAATACTACTGACGTTTTTAGCCATAGAACATCTTCCATTTACTAACATTAAACGCTATAGCTCAGTGGTTACAGTCTTTGCCTTCAGTGCAAAAGGTTGTTGGTTTCAGATCCGGCAGGGACAATTAAAAAATCAATACTGTGTTTGGGACTACCTCCCATTTAACGGGAGCACTGATTCCATATGTGAGGTGCAGCTTGTGGTCATTACTGAGGCTCTATTTAGTTCTGACTCACACTGCTTACCATGAGGTTGATATTTCCTGCTGGAGTTGGTTGATCTGCTGTGTTGTTCCTTTGGATCTCCTGCTCCTCCATTCTTCTTTAAGCTAAGTGCATTTTGTTTTGCATTATGTTGTTTGCTTGTGTTTCTAGGCCTCAGGGAGATGCTGGTTCCTTCATCGGGGAACGAACCAGTTATACTCTCTTTCCCTGCCACCACTCCTAGGGCTTTCCAGGGTCTCCAGGGCTAAGGTTCTGGGAGAAACCTTGGCAGGAGTCAGGGAGAGGTCAACGGATTTCTTGGAGGTCACCATCCCTCTCCCTTAGCTTTGAGGTCTAGACTCCTGTCTATTTCCTTCTGTGTGTTATCTGGTGTTTTCCCCTCCCCATTACTTGTGACAGCTGCACCGCAGGCTAGCCTGTACTAAGCACCCCAAAAATTGTTTGTGTTTGCTTCAGGGTAATAAAAGGTACGGCGAGGCAGTTTTAGTTGTGCCCGCAAGTAGGTAAATTACCGCAAATTTCTTCTGGCATCCATTAGAGGGCGCCGTGCTGTGCAGCACAGGGGTCTCAGCCTTCGGGCTGAGTGTATGCAAATTAATTTTATGTTTCCCAGCATTTGGGGCTGTGTTCATTATCACGTTTCAGTAAAAATTCAGTTTTGTAAAAGCTGGTGTTGGAGTTGCTTTCCTAATTCGTGACTTTGCTGTGTCCTGGGGAGCCCACCCCGGTACACGGCTTACAGATATATGGACACATAAAAGGGACTCCTAAGCTAGCCATATGTGGAGTCAGAGCAGGACTCCAAAGCAGTGCAAAGAAAATACAGTCAAGTCAATGTGCCGGTAAAAAACCCAGCAACCCGATACAGACAGTCTGAGCAGAATTACGGCCTGTTAGTGATTTTGCTTTGAGGTCCAGAAGCTTTAAGTTTCATCTCAGTTTTTTTTTTCAGGGAAAATACTACTTGATGTTACAGTATTTTAATGTATTGTAATGTGTCCTGTTGCTGATTTGCAGAGCGATGGTTTCATTCACATCCAACCCTAAGGAGTATCTATGGAAGGGATTTTTTTATGCGGCCTTGCTGCTGGTAACAGGTTTAATCCAGTCACTCTGC
This sequence comes from Bufo gargarizans, assembly GCF_014858855.1. Taxonomy (NCBI): domain Eukaryota; kingdom Metazoa; phylum Chordata; class Amphibia; order Anura; family Bufonidae; genus Bufo; species Bufo gargarizans. The sequence continues at coordinate 345,652,898 of NC_058085.1, read as the reverse complement.
CTGCAGCAATATTTCCAGGGCTGCTTCGTCTTGGGAATGAGAATCCGTACAACACTAACCGCTGCCATATACAAAAAAGTGAGTATACATGATGAATAGTCTAAACGGTCTACACAGGCTTGTAAGGCTATTGCAAAATAACTTCAAGGTTTCCCTACATGCAACAAATGTGTCTGTCTCTGAATAAGGAAGATCAGGATTCAGGGCTTGTATTGCAATATAACTTCAGGGTTTCCCTACATGCAACAAATGTGTCTGTCGCTGAATCAGGAAGATCAGGATTCAAAAACTTCTTTAAAATCTATGGCGTCTCTTAAAACAGAAGAATAGATCTGTCATTGACCCATGGTCTTTTGTATCCCTCTAGGCTCTGACTGTCTCAAATGCCATCAGGAAGGAGTCAACAGTAGGAGAAACCGTGAACCTGATGTCTGCAGATGCACAGGAATTCATGGATCTGTCGAACTCCATTCATCTCATTTGGTCCTCACCTCTGCAGATCATAGTTTCTGTGGTATTCCTCTGGTTAGAGCTGGGACCGTCAGTCCTGGCAGGACTTGGAGTAATAATCCTTTTGATACCAATCAACGCAGTCCTAGCTACTAAATCAAAGACATTCCAGGTGAGGCTGTCAACATCTACTGGGCATGCACCAATTTGCCCAAACTGGCGTCATGTTGGAGGACTTCATCACCTTCAAGTTGGCATAGTCCACTGTTTACTAATATTGCAGTACCATGACACACATGCCCACACTCCTGCCAAGTTCAGGAGACTCTTGAAAAAAGGACAGAGCTTTCAGACTTCCAATTTTTCTTCAAGATTAACCTAATTATTAGATTTTTTTTATGGCAGCTGGAGATTGTTCCTGCTGCCGACAATAAGAAGGAGTGCTGTAGTTTACACTTTAAAGGGGGCACTATAGCTGTAACATTAAAGGAAACGCTATTGCTGTCACTGTTATGGGTGAAACTGTAGATGACACTGGTATAGACACACAATGGCCCAGATTCAAGAAGCACTTGCGCGGGAACAAGTGTGATTTGCGCCGCGCAAGTACTGATTTGCTCCTATGCAAATTTGCGGCTGATTCTGTAAACCAGTTAAGCCTGAAAAGCGGCCATTTTCCCGCGCACGCAGCCTAGCTGTTCCTGCGCAATTTTCGTGCAATTTTGCACGGGGTGTAAGTTGCGCCTTCATGGAATTCCCTCAGCGAATATGCAAATTAGGTACTGCCGATGATTCAGAAACATGCGCGTGTGATGCTCATCTTGCGCTGGAAGCGTGCAAGCTTTTTTCCCTGGGCAAACTTGCTCCTGTTAAAAGCAGGGGCAAGTTAGCAAAAGATGGCCAAATGTCTCATATCATTTAATTTCTTCTGGATGTCATCCCAGGTACGCACTTCATTACCCAGGGCATTGATGTCCAGGGCAATGGCTTCATATATAGCCCTCCTTTGGGCAATGGTGGTGTTTGCCCGCTGGGCACCATATAGGACTTCCTTATGCTGCTGGAGTGCAGCAATCAGGATGTCCATCTCTGCAGCCACAAAGTTGGCCTTCCTTATTTTGGTCCCTTTGGGAGGTGCCATGTCTTGCAAAAGGGCTGAATTTCCTTGCTCAGGGGGGGGTAGGAAAAAGCAGGATGAAATTCAGCAAAGAACCTGCGCAAGTCTGCTCCTATTCATTTGCTCAGTGCAAGCAGCTGAGCAGGATTTGCCCTGAAATTCTGCTAGCAAACCTCTGCTGAGCCGAAAATTCCTCATTTACATAGGGGCACACCCACTTTGACTTGCACGGCCTTGCGCCCTCAGCTTTGCCTTAAACAGGAGCAAATTAAATGAACAAACGATTCCTGAATCAGGTGGCAATTTGGCAAAATTGCTCCAGCGCAGAGAAATTCAGCTGAGCGGCTCAGGTGTAAGTAATGGGCAAATCTACCTGAATCTGGGCCAATGACTATCACTTTTATGGGACTTTCTGGCTGCCACTTGTTTTGCACAATGTGATGGAGTGCAGCATGCTGCAGAGGCATGCTTGAGTGTGGATGGCCGGATGGGAGTTGTAGTAGTACTCACGGTTCTGATGTTTCCTGGCCTAATGCAGTGATGTGGAAGGGTGCACCTTTCTTTCCTTTCGTGGCAGTCTTTGGTTCTAGGATACTCCTCCCTTGGTGTTGCATGTTTTGAGGTGCAAGGCAGGGTCCCAGTTGTCATGATGCCAACACTTTGCAGTGTACTAGGGGTGCAGGGAGCAATGATGAGGCAGTTGTTGAGCAGAACAGTTCTTTACTGAAGAATTCAAATGCAAACAGATAAGGACAGTTGTTCTCATGCAATGAATTGGCTGTTGCTACACAGGATGCACTGTTCACAAGATGTTACAGGTTTCATGGCTGCACTGGTAGTTGAAAAGTAGGATTTTTGTCTTACCTGTAAAATCCTTTTCTCGCAGCAAGAAAAGGATTTTACAGGTAAGACAAAAATCCTACTTTCTCGCTTGTATCATTGGTGGATACAGAAGACCATGGGACGTTAAAGAGCAGTACCATGTGGAGGGAACAAGACCAGAATGAATCCAAGGCCTGTCATAAGTCCCCACACAGAATTGCGTTTGGGAGGACACACCCGGACCTCTGAAAAAGGACAGAAAGAGCCATTCCCAGGAAGGCCAGCCAAAAAGCGTCTGAATACCCAGATGCCCGGCTGGGCAGAAGAAGAACAGCCCCGGGGACATAAGCCACGGCTTAGGAGACTTCGGAAGAAGTGGAGAGCACACCGAATATCCACAAAATAGGCAAGAATAAAAACAAGTCAGGCGCCAGAGCAAATGGAGCGACTATGGAATATACCGGAGACAGAAAACATAGCCTGGGCCTAGAAGACTTCTAAGGCTACTTTCACACTAGTGGCACGGACCTCGGGCAGGCTGTTCTGCCGGGTGAACAGCCTGTCGGATCCGTCCTGCCACTGGTGACCGTGTGTCTCTGGACTGCCGCTCCGTCTTCATTGACTATAATGGGGGCGGGGCGGAGTTCTGGTGGAGACACAGCAGCACATGGTGAGAGGCTGCCGGGATAAAACTATGACATGTCCAACATTTGTTCCAGCAGCCTCTTGCCGTGCGCTGCAGTGCCTTTCGGGAACTTCGTTCCCGCCCCCATTATAGTCAATGGGGAGGGAGCAGCAGTCCGGAGGCACACGGTCACTAGCGGCAGGACGGATCCGACAGGCTGTTCACCCGACGGAACAGCCTGCCCGAGGTCCGTGCGGCTAGTGTGAAAGTAGCCTAAGGAAGGTGATACCCAAGGACCAGCATACAAGGAAGTGATCAACAGTTACAACATGGCATGAGAAGAAAACAAACTAAAAATGGTGTCTGGATACCAAGGGCCAGAGAACTGCAGACGTGACAAATCTTGCCCCCCTATGGGGGAAGAAGTAGAGGTGACAGAGGGCGACAACCCCAAACTCCATACCAGGCTGTCAAAGGAGAATAGGCACTCGAGCAGAACCATTAACAAATCAGGGCTAGAGAACCTGGATGTCAGGCATGACCATGGCCCATAAGAAAAGAATATCAAGGGAGAGAAGAGACACAATGTGAACAAGGCAGTGGAACCGACCCAAAAAAACACAAAAAAAATTGGGAAGTAACCTGGTAGGAAAAGAGTGTCCTTTGGGATCAAAAAAAGTCCCCTTTAGACCTACGGCCAAGGGGTTTGTCTCTTAAAAATGTTCCTCAAGGAGAATTACAATGTGGTAAGCAGAGACATGGAGAGGAGGATCTTTAGCTCTATAACAAGAGAAAAAAGAAGCCATCTTATACTTATGGAAGGCTGCCTGAACTGGCAGACCTAACCGGAAGCTAAAGAAAAAGTACCGAGGCTAAGGGACAGACCGGAACCAGATATGGGATAAATAATGCACCAGGAAGGGAGTGCTGATGTCGAATGCCACCAAGTCCCAGAAAGAATATCGGTAACAGATCCATACTACCCGCGCAGATACTCTACAGCAGAAAGGGGGCCTACAAGATCCAAAAGGCTATGGAAAATGGCCAAGCAAGCAGAAACAGTATCTGGGGAAGTGCAACTACTCTCCTTGCGGAAGGGGAGAAGTAGAAGAGGCTGATACGGTTCAGTAGAGAACTAGTGTAAGTGGAGAACTGTATATTTACTTGTATATAAGGTGCAAGTGCTGCCAAAAATTGCAAGCAAAAATTAAGATTGATGGCCTGCTGGTGACCCTCAAAAACATTAGGAGCAAGGGCTTGCTGATCTGACCATCTAAAACATTATGGGCGAGGGCCTGCTGCCACTTTGGTGACTCTAGATAACCTGGGGCCAATAGCACGTCCCCGTGACGGCGAAGATCCATTTGGATGTCTGCCCTATCAACTTTCGATGTTATTTTCTGCGCCTACCATGGTGACCACGGGTAACGGGGATTCGGGGTTCGATTCCGGAGAGAGAGCCTGAGAAACATCTACGGCTACCACATCCAAGCAAGGCTGCATAAGTGCAAATTACCTATTAGGTATAATTAGGTGAGGGCCTGCAGGTGAGCTGACCCTCTTAAAAAATATATGCGTGGGCCTGCAGGTGAGCTGACCCTGTAAAACATTATATGCAAGGGCCTGAAGGTGAGCTGACCCTGTAAAAAACTATATGTGAGATCCTGCAGGTGAAGTGACCCTCTAAAAAATTATATACGAGAGCCTGCAGGTGAGCTGACCCTCTAAAACAATTATATGCGAGGGCCTGCAGGTGAGCAGACCCTCTACAAAATTATATTCAAGGGCCTGTAGGTGAGCTTACCCTGTTAAAGATTATAGGTGAGGGCCTGCTGGCGAGCTGATCCTCTAAAAATGTATATGTGAGGGCCTGCAGGTGAGCTGATCCTCGAAAATAATTATATGCGAGGGCCTGCAGGTGAACTGTCCCTGTAAAACATTATATGAGAGGGCCTATAGGTGAGCTGACCCTCTAAAAAATTATATACGAGGGCCTGTAGGTGACCTGACCCTTTAAAACATTAAATTCAAGGGCCTGCAGGTGAGCTTACCCTGTAAAAGATTATAGATGAGGGTCTGCTGGCGAGCTGACCCTCTAAAAAGTTATATGTGAGGGCCTGCAGGTGAGCTAACCCTCTAAAAAATTATATGTGAGGGCCTGCAGGTAAGCTGACCCTCTAAAAAATTATATGTGTGGGCCTGCAGGTGAGCTGACCCTCAAAAAAATTATTTGCGTGGGCCTGCAGGTGAGCTGACCCTCTAAAAAATTATATGTGAGGGCCTATAAGTGAGCTGTCCCTGTAAAACATTGTATGCGAGGGCCTGCAGGTGAGCTGACCCTCTATAAAATTCTATGCAAGGGCCTGCAGATAAGCTGCCCCGTAAAACATTATATGCAAGGGCCTGCAGGTGAGCTGACCCTATAAAACATTATATGCGTGGGCCTGAAGGTGAGCTGAACATTTAAAACATTATATGCAAGGGCCTGAAGGTGATCTGACTATGTAAAAGATTGTAAGTGAGGGCCTGCTAGTGAGCTGACCCTCTAAAATTTATATGCAAGGGCCTGCAGGTAAGCTGACACTCAAAAAAATTATATGCGAGGGCCTGCAGTTTAGCTGATCCTCTAAAAAAAATTATATGCGGTGGCCTGCAGGTGAGCTGACCATCAAAAAAATGATATGCGAGGGCCTGCCTATGAGCTGGCCCTGTAAAATATTATATGCGAGATGGCATGCAGGTGAGCTGACCCTCTACACAATTATATTCAAGGGCCTGTAAGTGAGCTTACCCTTTAAAATATTATAGGTGAGGGCCTGCAGGCGAGCTGACCCTCAAAAATTTATATGTGAGGGCCTGCAGGTCAGCTGACCCTCGAAAATAATATGTGATGGCCTGCAGGTGAGCTATCCCGGTAAAACATTAAATGCAAGGGCCTGTAAGTGGGCTGACCCTCTAAAAATTTATATGCGAAAGTCTGCAGGTGAGCTGTCCCTGTAAAACATTATATGCAAGGGCCTGTAGGTGAGCTGACCCTCTAAAAATTATATGCAAGGGCCTGTAGGTGACCTGACACTGTAAAACATTATATTCAAGGGCCTGCAGGGGAGCTTACCCTGTAAAAGATTATAGGTGAGGGCCTGCTGGCGAGCTGACCCTCTAAAAATTATATGTGAGGGCTTGCAGGTAAGCTGACCCTCAAAAAAATTATATGTGAGGGCCTGTAGGTGATCTAACCCTGTAAAACTTTATATTCAAGGGCCTGAAGGTGAGCTTACCCTGTAAAAGATTATAGGTGAGGGCATGCTTGCGAGCTGACCCTCTAAATATTTATGTGAAGGCCTGCAGGTAAGCTGACCCTCAAAAAAATTATATGTGAGGGCATGAAGGTGAGCTGACCCTCTAAAACATTATATGCGTGTGCCTGCAGGTGAGCTAACACTCTAAAAGATTATATGTGAAGGCCTGCAGGTGAGCTGTCCCTGTAAAACATTATATGCAAGGGCCTGCTGGCAAGATGACCCTCTAAAAAATGATATGTAAAGGCCTGCAGGTGAGCCGACCCTATAAAACATTATATGCGTGGGCCTACAGGTGAGCTGACCCTCTAAAACATTATATGCGTAGGCCTGCAGGTGAGCTAACCCTCTAAAGAATGATATGTGAAGGCCTGCAGGTGAGCTGTCCCTGTAAAACATTATATGCAAGGGCCTGCTGGCAAGATGACCCTCGAAAAAATTATATGTAAAGGCCTGCAGATGAGCCGACCCTATAAAACATTATATGCGTGGGCCTACAGGTGAGCTGACCCTATAACAGATTGTAGGTGAGTGCCTGCTGGTGAGCTGACCCTTTTATGCAAGGGCATGCAGGTGAGATGAACATGTAAAACATTATATGCGAGGGCCTGCAGGTGAGCTGTCCTTGTAAAACATTATATGAGAGGGCCTATAGGTGAGCTGACCCTCTAAAAAATTATATGCGAGGGTCTGTAGGTGACCTGACCCTTTAAAACATATTCAAGGGCCTGCAGGTTAGCTTACACTGTAAAAGATTATAGGTGAGGGCCTGCTGGCAAGCTGACCCTCCAAAAAATTATATGTGAGGGCCTGCAGGTGACCTGACCCTATAAAACATTATATTCAAGGGCCTGCAGGTGAGCTTACCTGTAAAAGATTAAAGGTGAGGGCATGCAGGTGAGCTGACACTCTAAAAAATTATATGTGAGGGCCTGCAGGTGAGCTGACCCTCTAAAAAAATTATATGTGAGGGCCTATAAGTGAGCTGTCCCTGTAAAACATTATATGCGAGGGCCTGCAGGTGAGCTGACCATCTATAAAATTCTATGCAAGGGCCTGCAGATGAGCTGACCCTGTAAAACATTATATGCGAGGGCCTGCAGGTGAGCTGACCCTATAAAACATTATATGCGTGGGCCTGAAGGTGAGCTGAACATTTAAAACATTATATGCAAGGGCCTGAAGGTGATCTGACTCTGTAAAAGATTGTAGATAAGGGGCCTGCTAGTGAGCTGACCCTCTAAAAATTATATGCAAGGGCCTGTAGGTAAGCTGACACTCAAAAAAATTATATGCGAGGGCCTGCAGTTTAGCTGATCCTCTAAAAAAATTATATGCAGTGGCCTGCAGGTGAGCTGACCCTCAAAATAATGATATGCGAGGGCCTGCCTATGAGCTGGCCCTGTAAAATATTATATACGAGAGGGCATGCAGGTGAACTGACCCTCTACACAATTACATTCAAGGGCCTGTAAGTGAGCTTACCCTTTAAAAGATTATAGGTGACGGTATGCAGGTGAGCTGACCCTCTAAAAAATTATTTGCATGGGCCTGCAGGTGGGCTGACCCTCTAAAACATTATATGTGTGGGCCTGCAGGTGAGCTAACCCTCTAAAAAATTATATGTAAAGGCCTACAGGTAAGCTGTCCCTGTAAAACATTATATGCAAGGGCCTGCTGGCAAGATGACCCTTGAAAAAATTATATGTAAAGGCCTGCAGGTGAGCCGACCCTATAAAATATTATATGCGTGGGCCTACAGGTGAGCTGACCCTATAACAGATTGTAGGTGGGTGCCTGCTGGTGAGCTGACCCTTTTATGCAAAGGCATGCAGGTGAGCTAAACATGTAAAACATTATATGCGAGAGCCTGCAAGTGAGCTGAACCTATAAAACATTATAGGTGACGGTATGCAGGTGAGCTAACCCTCTAAAAATTATATGTAAAGGCCTGCAGGTGAGCCAACCCTATAAAACATTATATGCGTGGGCCTACAGGTGAGCTGACCCTATAACAGATTGTAGGTGAGTGCCTCTTGGTGAGCTGATCCTTTTATGCAAAGGCATGCAGGTGAGCTAAACATGTAAAACATTATATGCGAGGGCCTGCAAGTGAGCTGAACCTATAAAACATTATAGGTGACGGTATGCAGGTGAGCTGACCCTCAAAAAAATTATTTGCATGGGCCTGCAGGTGGGCTGACCCTCTAAAAATGTATATGTGAGGGCCTGCAGGTGAGCTGACCCTCGAAAATAATATGTGAGGGCCTGCAGGTGAGCTATCCCGGTAAAACATTATATGCAAGGGCCTGCAAGTGGGCTGAACCTATAAAACATTATAGGTGACGGTATGCAGGTGAGCTGACCCTCTAAAAAATTTTTTGCATGGGCCTGCAGGTGGGCTGACCCTCTAAAACATTATATGTGTGGGCCTGCAGGTGAGCTAACCCTCTAAAAAATTATATGTAAAGGCCTACAGGTGAGCTGTCCCTGTAAAACATTATATGCAAGGGCCTGCTGGCAAGATGACCCTCGAAAAAATTATATGTAAAGGCCTGCAGGTGAGCCGACCCTATAAAACATTATATGCAGGGGCCTACAGGTGAGCTGACCCTATAACAGATTGTAGGTGAGTGCCTGCTGGTGAGCTGACCCTTTTATGCAAAGGCATGCAGGTGAGCTAAACATGTAAAACATTATAGGTGACGGTATGCAGGTGAGCTGACCCTCTAAAAAATTATTTGCGTGGGCCTGCAGGTGACCTGACCCTCTAAAAAATTATATGTGAGGGCCTGCAAGTGAGCTGTCCATGTAAAACAATATATGCTAGTGCCTACAGGTGAGCTGACCCTCTACAAAATTCTATGCAAGGGCCTACAGATGAACTGACCCTCTAAAAATGATATGCAAAGGCCTATAGTTGAGCTCTCCTTGTAAAACATTATTTGCGAGGGCCTACAGTTGAGCTGACCCTCTAAAAAATTATGTGCGAGGGCCCGCAGGTGAGCTGATCCTATAAAACATTATATTCGAGGGCATGTAGGTAAGCTAACCCTGTAAAAGATTATAGGTGTCACGGAAGGTGTACAGGAAACTAGAAGACACAAAATGAATATCCGACTCACTGGATCCAAAACTAATGAACAAAAGGGAGAGCCCTGCATCAGACCTGGCTCTCTCCCTGACTGCTCAGCCTATGCAAAAATCCCAATGGTAGATGATCGCATATCCTCGACTGTATAACACCTGAACACCCTATAATAGTGAGGGGACACGGCCACCGGCTCCCTACACTTGATACGGAGGGAGTCAGGGTCACCTGGGATCCAGCAAACAGAAAAACACAAATGAATGAACAAAACTTATCTGTAGAAGACTTAGAAGTAGGATCAGCATGCACACACTCCAGGAAGGAATATAAACCGCAAAGTGAAGCAGTCTGGGAAGGGATTTAAAGGGATGCAATCAGTGCAACTACATGACAGCTGAGAGAGGCTAACGAGATGAGAAAATGAAAGCAAAACAAAAGGAAGCTCAAGGAGGAGGTTCTGAAAGGCATCTGTCAGAGCTTCTCAGATGTCTGGTGGTGACAATAGGTGAGGGCCTGCTAGCAAGCTGACCCTCTAAAAAAATATATATGAGGGCCTGCAGGTGAGCTAACCCTCTACAAAAGTATATGTGAGGGCATGAAGGCGAGCTGTCCCTGTAAAACATTAAATGCGAGGGCCTGCAGGTGAGCTGAACTTTTAAAAGATTATAGGTGAGGGCCTGTTGGCAAGCTGACCCTCTAAAAAATTATATGTAAGGGTCTGCAGGTGAGCTGACCCTCGAAAATATTATATGCAAGGGCCTGCAGGTGAGCTGACCCTCGAAAAAATTATATGCGAGGGCCTGCAGGTGAGCTGAACCTCTAAAACATTATATGTAATGGCCTGCATGTGAGCTGTCCCTATAAAACATTATATGCAAGGGCCTGCAGGTGACCTTACCCTCTAAAAAATTATATGCGAGGGCCTCTAGGTGAGCTGACCCTGCAAAAGATTATAGGTGAAGGCCTGCTGATAAGCTGACCCTCTAAAAAAAGTATATGTGAGAGCCTGCAGATGAGATAACCCTCCCCAAAAATTTTGTGAGGGCCTACAGGTGAGCTGACCCTCAAAAAAATTACATGCGAGGGACTTCAGGTGAGCTGACCCTCTAAAACATTATATTCGAGAGCCTGCAGGTGAGCTGACCCTATTAAACAATATATGCGTGGGCCTGCAGGTAAGCTGACCCTATAAAAGATTGTAGATGAGGGCCTGCAGGTGAGCTGACCCTCTAAAAAATTATATGTGAGGGTCTACAGGTCTGCTGACCCTCTAAAAAAATTATATGCAAGGGCCTACAGGTGAACTGACCCTCTAAAAATGATATGCGAAGGCCTATAGGTGAGCTGTCCTTGTAAAACATTATATGGGAGGGCCTACAGTTGAGCTGACCCTTTAAAAAATTTTGTGCGAGGGCCTGCAGGTGAGCTGACCCTGTAAAAGATTATAGGTGAGGGCCTGCTGTCGAGCTGACCCTCTAAAAAAATATATATGAGGGCCTGCAGGTGATCTAACCCTCTACAAAAGTATATGTGAGGGCATGAAGGCGAGCTGTCCCTGTAAAACATTAAATGCGAGGACCTGCAGGTGAGCTGACCATCTACAAAATTTTATTCGAGCTGACCCTCTAAAAAATTATATGTAAGGGTCTGCGGGTGAGCTGACCCTCGAAAATATTATATGCGAGGGCCTGCAGGTGAGCTGACCCTCGAAAACATTATATGTGATGGCCTGCATGTGAGCTGTCCCTATATTACATTATATGCAAGGGCCTGCAGGTGACCTTACCCTCTAAAAAATTATATGCGAGGGCCTGTAGGTGAGCAGACCCTGCAAAAGATTATAGGTGAAGGCCTGCTGACAAGCTAACCTTTAAAAAAAGTATATGTGAGAGCCTGCAGATGAGATAACCCTAAAAAAAAAAAATTGTGAGGGCCTACAGGTGAGCTGACATTTAAACAAATTATATGCGAGAGGCTTCAGGTGAGCTGACCCTCTAAAAAACTATATTTGATGGCCTGCAGGTGAGCTGACCCTTTAAAAAATTATATGCGAGGGCCTGCAGGTGAGCTGACCCTCTAAAACACTATATGTGTGGGCCTGCAGGTGAGCTGACCCTGTAAAACATTATATGCAAGGGCCTGTAGGTGAGCTGACCCTCTAAAAAATTATATGTGAGGGCCTGCAGGTGAGCTAATACCCTCTGTGCCCCCACCATGGTGAAAATGCCCTTTTTTAAATAAAAAAACACAGTACCTACTCACCTTGTCCCATTCCTGAAGCTCACGGTCCTCTCTCCCCTAAAGACACAGATCGCTCTGCCCCACGCTGTGGGTGGAGCTTATGCAGATTTCCGGGCTGCAGGCTCTGCCCACACAGGCCGGCAGCGCGATCTGTGCCTACAGGATGAATGGTGGAGCGGGGAGAAGTCTTCCTGCTTCACCATTCAGTGCCGGAGAGACAGAGTGCAGGGAGCTGAGTGACAGGACCACAGCTCCCTGTGCTCCTGCAATAAATGCTTCCATCTATATTTATGGAAGCTCTCATTGTTTCTCGGCTCTGGCACCCCCTGAGAGCCGGCACCCGGGGAGGAACGCCCCCCCTCTCGGGCACGCCACTGGCTGACCCTCTAAAAAATTATATGCGAGGGCCTGCAGGTGAGCTGACCTTCTAGAAAATTATATGCGAGGGCCTGCAGGTGAGCTGACCCTCAAAAAAATTATATGCGAGGGCCTATCGGTGAGCTGACCCTGTAAAACATTATGCGAGGGCATTAGATGCAATGAATAAGCATGCTGATATGATGGAAGAGGAGGATGAGAAAAGGAAGATTCAACCATATACCCTTTTTTGTGGTGGAAGGGGTGCATGGAAATACAGTGTATGCAGTACATTATAAACAACACAATTAAAGTGCCTTTATGTTCAGCCGCTTTCCTCTGGTGGAGTAGAGAAGTCTGGGGCAATCCAGGCCTTGTTAATTTTTATAAGAGTCAACATATTAGCATTTTTAGTTGACAGGCGGATACGCTTATCTATTATAATGCCACCAGCAGCACTAAATACCCGCTCTGACAAAACACTGGCGGCAGGGCAGGCCAGCACCCCCAAGGCGTAGAGCGCCAGTTAGTGCCACGTGTCCAGTTTGGATACCTAGTAGTTTTAAGGCACTGAGGGATCATTGAGGACGCTGACCCAGTCTGCTATGTACTCCTTCACCATCTTCCAAAATTTTTCCCTCCTTGTAACAGTAGGCCGCTCGTCAGGGTGAGGGTGCTGGCATTGTGTCATGAACTGTCCCAGGCTTTGGAGAGTGTTGTCCTGCCTCTGTTGGAACTGCTGTGTGTTCCCCTTGTCTCCCCTCCTCGGTTGCCCAAGGATCTACGGACTCTGCCGCCAGCGTTGTCAGATGGAAATTTTCGAAGGACATTTTGGTATTGCACCGTTTTGCTTGTCCTCTCCACCAGAGGAATGAAAGATGAGAAGTTCTCTTTGTAGCTGGGGTCGAGAAGGGTGAGCAACCAGTAATCCGTGTTGTCTAAAATGCGTATAATGCGTGGGTCGCGGGAAAGGCAGCCTAACATGAAGTCAGCCATGTGTGCCAGAGTACGAACAGGCAAGACTTCGCTGTCGTCATCAGGAGGCTCATGCTCAATCTCCTCCTCCTCTTCCTCCTCTTCTGCCCACCCACGCAGAACAGATGGAATTAAACTTCCATGGGTACTACCCTCTGTAGCGGAGGCAACTGTCTCCTGCTCCTCCTCCTCTTTATCGTCCAATTTGCACTGAGAAGAGGAACTGAGGGTGGTCTGGCTATCACCCTGTGTAATGTCTTCCCCCATTTCCACCTCTTCCACATGCAAAGTGTCATCCTTAATTGTGAGCAGCAAGCGTTTGAGTAGACACAGAAGTGGGATGGTTACGCTGATAATAGCGTTATCGCCACTCACCATCTGTGTTGATTCCTCAAAGTTTCTCAAACCTCACAGAGGTCAGACATCCATGCCCACTCCTCGCTAGTAAATAGCGGAAGCTGACTGGAAAGGCAATGACCATGTTGCAGCTGGTATTCCACTACAGCCCTCTGCTGCTTACAAAGCCTGGCCAACATGTGGAACATCGAGTTCCAGAGCGTGCTCACGTTGCACAACAGCCGGTGGCAATTTACAGCACTGCTGCAGCGTTGACAGACCGGCTGAAGCTGTCGATGACTTGCGGAAATATACACACACACGACGCACCTTCACCAGTAGCTCAGGCAAATTTGGGTACGTTTTGAGAAACCGCTGAACCACTAAGTTTAAGATGTGGGGTAGGCATGGGATGTGTGTTTGCTTGCCGAGCTCCAAAGCCGCCACCAAGTTACGTCCATTATCTGACACAACCATGCCTGATTGTAGGTTAAGTGGCAAGAGCCACTGCTCAGTCTGGTCTCTTATCCCCTGCCATAGTTCTGCGGTGGAGTGCTGTTTGTCCCCTAAGCATATCAGCTTCAGCACGGTCGCTTCCCCACTGCAGTGCTACACTGCTTCCAGCTACCGACTGATGGCTGACTGGTGCTGCACGTGGATAATTTGGAGGTGGAAATGGAGGAGGAGTTGGAGGAGGAGAAGTGGGGGTTGGAGCCACTAATGTAGGTGCTGGCGGAAACCCTGATCAACGTAGGGCCTGCAATGCTTGGCGTCTGTAGCACTTGTGCCATCCCAGGGTACGACTCGCTCCTGGCCTCCACAACATTCACCCAGTGTACTGTCAGGGAAATGTAGCATCCCTGGCCGAATGCACTTGCACATGGCACACCTTGAAAAATAGTGGCAGCTGGGGACTAAGTAACGCGGGATGGCCGCCGACATCAGGCTGCAGAAGGCATTAGTGTCCACAAGCCTAAATGGCAACATTTCCAGGGTAAGTAATTTGGAAATCTGCATATTTAGGGCCTGTGGGTGGGTGTCTGGGTATTTGCGCTTGCGTTCAAAGGCCTGGATGCTTTGCTGGGAAACGTAAGTGGATGTGGTCGCTGATGGTGCTTGCAAAGGTACAGGTGCAGGGCGTGAGGCATCCGGGCCTGCACCTTCGACAGGGAATTGGCCAGCACATAACATAGGCGAAGAGGAGGCAGTGGTGTGACCCGCAGAGTCCTATTAGAAGCTATTTAGTGCAGGATGCGCTAAAAATATATATTGCTTCTGTCACACACATTAGTCCTTAACCACCTCCCGACCGCTGTACGCAGATATGCGTCCGGGAGGTGGTTGCTTTACTCCTCCTGGACGCATATACGCGCCATCTCGCGAGACGCGAGATTTCCTGTGAACGCGCGCGTACAGGCGCGCGCGCTCACAGGAACGGAAGGTAAGCGAGTGGATCTCCAGCCTGCCAGCGGTGATCGTTCGCTGGCAGGCTGGAGATGTGATTTTTTTTAACCCCTAACAGGTATATTAGACGCTGTTTTGATAACAGCGTCTAATATACCTGCTACCTGGTCCTCTGGTGGTCCCTTTTGTTTGGATCGACCACCAGAGGACACAGGTAGCTGTGCAAAGTACCAGAAAACACTACACTACACTACACCCCCCCTGTCACTTTTTAACCCCTTATGCACCACTGATCACCCCATATAGACTCCCTGATCACCCCCCTGTCATTGATCACCCCCCTGTCAGGCTCCGTTCAGACATCCGTATTATTTTTACGGATCCACTGATACATGGATCGGATCCGCAAAACACATGCGGACGTCTGAATGGAGCCTTACAGGGGGGTGATCAATGACAAGGGGGTGATCACGCACATAAACTTCCTGATCACTTCCCTGTCATTGATCACCCCCCTGTCATTGATCACCCCCCTGTAAGGCTCCATTCAGACGTCCGTATGATTTTTACGGATCCACTGATGCATGGATCGGATCCGCAAAACACATGCGGACGTCTGAATAGAGCCTTACAGGGGGGTGATCAATGACAAGGGGGTGATCACGCATATAGACTTCCTGATCACTTCCCTGTCATTGATCACCCCCTTATCATTGATCACCCCCCTGTAAGGCTCCATTCAGAGGTCCGCATGTGTTTTGCGGATCCGATCCATGTATCAGTGGATCCGTAAAAATCATACGGACGTCTGAATGGAGCCTTACAGGGGGGTGATCAGGGAGTCTATATGGGTGATCACCCCTCTGTCATTGATCACCCCCCCCCCTGTAAGGCTCTATTCAGACGTCCGCATGTGTTATGCGGATCCGATCCATGTATCAGTGGATCCGTAAAAATCATACGGACGTCTGAATGGAGCCTTATAGGGGGGTGATCAGGGAGTCTATATGGGTGATCACCCCTCTGTCATTGATCACTCCCCCCCTGTAAGGCTCCATTCAGACGTCCGCATGTGTTATGCGGATCCGATCCATGTATTAGTGGATCCGTAAAAATCATACGGACGTCTGAATGGAGCCTTACAGGGGGGTGATCAGGGAGTCTATATGGGTGATCACCCCTCTGTCATTGATCACCCCCCCCCCCTTGTAAGGCTCCATTCAGACGTCCGCATGTGTTATGCAGATCCGATCCATGTATCAGTGGATCCGTAAAAATCATACGGACGTCTGAATGGAGACTTACAGGGGGGTGATCAGGGAGTCTATATGGGTGATCACCCCTCTGTCATTGATCACCCCCCCCCAGTAAGGCTCCATTCAGAGGTCCGCATGTGTTTTGCGGATCCGATCCATGTATCAGTGGATCCGTAAAAATCATACGGACGTCTGAATGGAGTCTTACAGGGGGGTGATCAGGGAGTCTATATGGGTGATTACCCCTCTGTCATTGATCACCCCCCCCCCTGTAAGGCTCCATTCAGAGGTCCGCATGTGTTTTGCGGATCCGATCCATGTATCAGTGGATCTGTAAAAAATCATACGGACGTCTGAATGGAGCATTACAGGGGGGTGATCAATGACAGGGGGGTGATCAATGACAGGGGGGTTATCACCCCATATAGACTCCCTGATCACCCCCCCTGTCATTGATCACCCCCTGTCATTGATCACCCCCTGTAAGGCTCCATTCAGAAATTTTTTTGGCCCAAGTTAGCGGAAATTTTTTGTTTGTTTTTGTTTTTTCTTACTAAGTCTCATATTCCACTAACTTGTGTCAAAAAATAAAATCTCACATGGACTCACCATACCCCTCACGGAATCCAAATGCGTAAACATTTTTTAGACATTTATATTCCAGACTTCTTCTCACGCTTTAGGGCCCTAAAATGCCAGGGCAGTGTAAATACCCCACATGTGACCCCATTTCGGAAAGAAGACACCCCAAGGTATTCTGTGAGGGGCATATTGAGTCCATGAAAGATTGAAATTTTTGTCCCAAGTTAGCGGAAAGGGAGACTTTGTGAGAAAATACAAAAAAAAACAATTTCCGCTAACTTGTGCCAAAAAATAAATAATTCTAGGAACTCGCCATGCCCCTCACGGAATACCTGCGCTTTGCGCATCTAGGCTGCAAAAAAGTGTCACACATCTGGTATCGCCGTACTCAGGAGAAGTTGGGGAATGTGTTTTGGGGTGTCATTTTACATATACCCATGCTGGGTGAGAGAAATATCTTTGTCAAATGCCAACTTTGTATAAAAAAATGGGAAAAGTTGTCTTTTGCAGAGATATTTCTCTCACCCAGCATGGGTATATGTAAAATGACACCCCAAAACACATTCCCCAACTTCTCCTGAGTACGGCGATACCAGATGTGTGACACTTTTTTGCAGCCAAGGTGGGCAAAGGGGCACATATTCCAAAGTGCACCTTTCGGATTTCGCAGGCCATTTTTTACACATTTTGATTGCAAAGTTCTTCTCACACATTTGGGCCCCTAAATTGCCAGGGCAGTATAACTACCCCACAAGTGACCCCATTTTGGAAAGAAGACACCCCAAGGTATTCCGTGAGGGGCATGGCGAGTTCCTAGAATTTTTTATTTTTTGTCGCAAGTTAGTGGAATATGAGACTTTGTAAGGAAAAAAAAATAATAAAAAAAATCATCATTTTCCGCTAACTTGTGACAAAAAATAAAAAATTCTAGGAACTCACTATGCCCCTCACGGAATACCTTGGGGTGTCTTCTTTCCAAAATGGGGTCACTTGTGGGGTAGTTATACTGCCCTGGCAATTTAGGGGCCCAAATGTGTGAGAAGAACTTTGCAATCAAAATGTGTAAAAAATGGCCTGCGAAATCCGAAAGGTGCACTTTGGAATGTGGGTCCCTTTGCCCACCTAGGCTGCAAAAAAGTGTCACACATCTGGTATCGCCGTACTCAGGAGAAGTTGGGGAATGTGTTTTGGGGTGTCATTTTACATATACCCATGCTGGGTGAGAGAAATATCTTGGTCAAATGCCAACTTTGTATAAAAAAATTGGAAAAGTTGTCTTTTGCCAAGATATTTCTCTCACCCAGCATGGGTATATGTAAAATGACACCCCAAAACACATTCCCCAACTTCTCCTGAGTACGGCGATACCAGATGTGTGACACTTTTTTGCAGCCAAGGTGGGCAAAGGGGCACATATTCCAAAGTGCACCTTTCGGATTTCGCAGGCCATTTTTTACACATTTTGATTGCAAAGTTCTTCTCACACATTTGGGCCCCTAAATTGCCAGGGCAGTATAACTACCCCACAATTGACCCCATTTTGGAAAGAAGACACCCCAAGGTATTCCGTGAGGGGTATGGCGAGTTCCTAGAATTTTTTATTTTTTGTCGCAAGTTAGTGGAATATGAGACTTTGTAAGAAAAAAATAAAAATAAAAAATCATCATCATTTTCCGCTAACTTGTGACAAAAAATAAAAAGTTCTATGAACTCACTATGCCCATCAGCGAATACCTTCGGGTGTCTACTTTCCGAAATGGGGTCATTTGTGGGGGTTTTCTACTGTTTGGGCATTGTAGAACCTCAGGAATCATGACAGGTGCTCAGAAAGTCAGAGCTGCTTCAAAAAGCGGAAATTCACATTTTTGTACCATAGTTTGTAAACGCTATAACTTTTACCCAAACCATTTTTTTTTTGCCCAAACATTTTTTTTTTATCAAAGACATGTAGAACTATAAATTTATCGAAAAATTTATATATGGATGTCGTTTTTTTTGCAAAATTTTACAGCTGAAAGTGAAAAATGTCATTTTTTTGCAAAAAAATCGTTACATTTCGATTAATAACAAAAAAAGTAAAAATGTCAGCAGCAATGAAATACCACCAAATGAAAGCTCTATTAGTGAGAAGAAAAGGAGGTAAAATTCATTTGGGTGGTAAGTTGCATGACCGAGCGATTAACGGTGAAAGTAGTGTAGTGCCGAAGTGTAAAAAGTGCTCTGGTCATGCAGGGGGTTTCAGCTAGCGGGGCTGAAGTGGTTAAAAGGACTTTTGGGTCTCTGAAAAGTTTTTCTAAAACAAATCTTCTAATAACACTCCCTACACTGTCTGTCTCTTCCTATGCAGTGTTCTCCCTAAGACTGAGCAATTTTGCGCAGGTTGCGCTACAAACATATATTGCTGCTGTCACACACATTAGTCCTTAAAAGGACTTTTGGGTCTCTGAAAAGTTTGTTTTTAAACAGATCTTCCAATAGCACTCCCTACACTGTCTGTCCCATTCTATGCTCAGCTCTAGTTGACTTTATAGCACCCGATGGCGCGTTCCGGCCAGCAAATCACTGCAATGCCAGTAGCCAACATGGCTACGGCATAACAGTGCATGCCAGTACCTTCCTGCATGTTTATTGGCTGCGTAGCCAAGTACCTCCATATGTGCCGAGAATCGAGATGCTGGAGTCGAACTAATGTTCAGCCGAGCATGCTTGATCAACACTAGTGCAGACAACTCACAGAGGCAAACTGGATAAGTGCATACCCACATTTCCACAAGGAGGGAACGCTGATACGCCTAGGAAGGAGGGTAATGGTACAGGAGGTACAGTATCCAGTGATATTTTTAGTACTCAGTCTATAAAAGGAGAGTAATGTGACAGGCTGTACAGTATCCAGTGGTGAAGTAAATACCCCACCTATGATAACAGGCCTGGCTACCGGATGTATAGGGTCCCATGTGCAAATACCCTGCCTATGAAAAAAGAGCAATGATACAGAATAAATAGGATACAGTGGTAGTGCAAATACTCTGCCTAAGAAAGGAGGGTAATGCTACAGGCTGTACAGTATCCAGTGGTAGTGCAAGTATTCCATCTAAGAAAGGAGGGTAATACTACAAGCTATACAGTATCCAGTGGAAGTGGAATTACTCCGCTTAAGAAAGGGGGTAATGCTACAGGCTGTACATTATCCAGTGGTAGTGCAGGCACTTCACCTATTGAAGGGGGTAATGCTACAGGCGGTACATTGTCCAGTGGTAGTGCAAGTACTCCACCTATGGAAGGGATTAATGCTACAGGCTGTACAGTATCCAGTGGAAGTGCAATTACTCCGCCTATGGAAGGGGGTAATGCTACAGGATGTACAGTATCCTAGTCGTAAGTAGCTAGCGGTAGCACGCGACCTATCCATTGCGCCACTTTCTCCGCTATAGCTGTAGAGAGGACACAGTGCAAGCCTGAACATGGGGCACTACAAGCACTAAGATAACGAGCTGGTCACACACTACTATAAGGTGATGGAAACTAAGCCCAAAATAGGAGCAGAGCTCCAAGTTTTAATAATAATAGCTGTGGGAATTACATGCAGCCCCGATTCCATCAACCTTTTTAAGAGTAATAGGTAATTATTTTCCCCGCCTCCACAGAAACACTGAGGCAAGGAGCGGGTTAAGTAGGTTGGGTAGCGGAGCTCAGTGGACCGATTATGGGCGTGAAGTTTCGTGCTCTGATAGTACAGTCCCCACCCCCAAACACTGTTGGGGAATGCGGCATAGTAGGTCGCAGAGTCGGGGCCTCGCGAACAGGTGGGGCCGACCAGCTGAGAGAGCAGCGCATGGAGGGAGCGGGAGTGTCAGGGGGATCTTGCCCCCCGAACAGAGGAGGCCGGGAATGGGTGTACCGATGCCCAGTGAGAGAAAGCAGTGGCTGCCCAAGGAGGCCTGTGAGTGCCGGAGTACCGCTGGGCCCGGAGGAAGGTGAGGGGGCTGGGGACTGAAGCCGGACCGAGGGCAGGTGAGAGGCCAAGGTTTTGAGGAAAAAAAAACTTTTACTGTGTTCACTTTAGAGAACATAGGAGAAGGGGACCCAGCAGAAGGTTAACCCCTAGAACCCAGTACAGGGAGGAGGGGAGGAAGGTTAACTCCTGGGGAAGGGGGATGGTGGCGGGGGAAATGTAGGTAATACTTACCTAGATGGTTTCTGCCCACCCCGATTCAAGCAGTGTCACCTTCCTCAGTGTGCTGCCCGTCGGGGAGGGCGGCTACACTGGTAACAAAGGGACTTCTGGAAGTAGCAGATAAGGTGACACTGTAGCTGGTGGATAATAGTGGATTTGAGATTCACTGTTCCTCCTTGTCTTCCAGACGTTGGGAACGTGCAGCGGGCATGAGGACCCACTGGCCTGGGGGAAAACAGGTGGTTGGAGGCTGCCTGTAGTCCGATCGGAAAAAGAAAAAATCTTTGGCAGACCTGCAGGAAAACATGTCTGCCTCCTACAGACACTAAACTAAAACTGATTAGCTCAATGTCTGCCGGAGCGGTATAGCTGAGAGGAGGAGCTAACACTTTTTGTTGCTTAGTGTCGCCTCCTAGTGGCAACAGCTATACCCATGGTCTTTTGTGTCCCCCAATGATACGAGTGAGAAAAGTCTCTCTAAAAGGGTTATCCAAGACTAAATTTTTTTTTTTAACAGGCTTCTTCAGATTGGCTGGACTCGCGGTGGGATTCATAGTTACCTGGTCCCCACCACTAGATTCTGGCTGCATCGCTCCACTGCCACCTCATCAAGTTCCGGATCTCTGGGAATCAACAACCTGTTGATGGGCGTCATGTGACTGTGACTGCTGCAGCCAATCACTGGCCGCAGCAAAGACCTGTCATCCATGTGGTACATCATTGGGTACACTTGCTGCACGGGTTACAGGTCACTGCCCATCTACAGCATGTCGATTCCCAGATACCTGCGGATGTGGCAGTGGAGCGATGCAGCCGGAATACAGTGGCAGGCACCAGGTAAGTATACCCTGGCATGGGTCCAGCCACTCTTAAGATGTCTGTTAAAAAAATAAAGTTTAGTCTTGGATAACCCCTTTAAAGTAGTCTTCCTTACTCTGTGCTTCTCTAGCTGACTTTTATATCCAGGCATGGGGTGTACACTTTAGGTAATGCGATGCAACTACAGGGCGGTTCCCACTAATGGCAGACAAAAACGCTGCTCCTTTTTTTTTATTTTGATAAATTCCTTATTTTCAGAATTTTTATATAGATACAAACAGAAAGTATCCTGAAGGCAATGATTTGAAATCTATAGAAAGGGAGTTACAAATTTTTACAGGCATGACAATATTAGGTAACACATGGCAATGTCATAGTCATTCAGAGAGTAGCAGCCAGCTATGATGTAGAAGGTACATGACTATGCGCTACATCTAAATAAGCATTCCTAGTTCCAAAGTACCATAAGTCTGACTATTTAGGGTCACCCTGGCAAGATGACGTTGTGCAGGTCATGTGTTAAATATATGCAGTAAAAGACATAGACATTGGTATAAAGAAAGTAATATAAAAAGAAAAGTTGAGGTGGGAAAAGAAGGAAGAGACTAGGGGAAAGAGGGGGGGGGGGGGAAGGGGGGGAGATGTATACGCCGAATCATAAGACTATTGAGTCTATCAATATCCTGAAAAACCTTACGGCTGTTTGCCCTGTTGGTTACGTGATGGTCTTTTTCTCTGAACGTACTCTCGGTCCAACCCTAGATCAAGCTACCTCACTCACCCTCATTCAGTGCCCTCCAAGGTTGCCAGGTTTTTAAGAATTTCTCATGACTTCTATTAATCCAACTCGTCATTTCTTCGAATTGGGATATTTGATTAACTTTGGCTTTCCATTCCTGTATAGAAGGAGTATTGGTATTTCTCCAGTGGAGAGGGATAATGGCCTTAGCTGCCGATATGAGATGGGTCACTAAATTGCGTTTAGATGGCCTATATAGGTCAGTTGGTAGGGAAAAGAAAACCATTTCTGGTGTGATCTTGAGCTCAGGGGTGGTAACTTTATTAATTATCTTGGAGATATTCTCCCAGAAGGGTATAATCAGTGGGCAAGACCACCATATGTGAGATAGTGAACCTGAACCTCTGCCACATCTCCAGCACAGCCGATCAGGGGCCACACCACATCTGTGTAAGAACTCCGGAGTTCTATACCATCTGGTAAGAAGCTTGAAGTGGTTTTCCTGTAAGCGTATACATGGTGACGTTCCATGTGAGAAAGCTAGAATCTTTTTGAGATCCTGACGTAGAGTGTTTTTTTCGCCTCGCCCTCAGCTCACACCAAAGCATAGAGTGATGCGATTCTCCTCTGCTCAGGGAGTGGTGAGATTATGATCTTTTCGAAGTCAGTTAAAGATCTGCCTGGGGTGCACCTCTTTCCCAGTCCACCGCACACAGAACCTAAGTATGCTTTTGTTAGGAAAAAGCCTGGTGAGTCTTTAATTCGCTCTGGGAGTCTGCTCAATATAGCTGCTTCTGTGTCCGGGAATAAATCGCCTATTCTAGCTTGGGTTAATGAAGACCAGATTTCCGGGTGAATATCACTGCTTTTACCTAGAAGGTCAGGGATGAGGTTTGCTGGCAACAGTGGAGATGGGTTAGGGGCTAGTGTATTATTTAGCTCTTTCCAAGTCTCTCTGATCCTTTTCAATAAGGGGTCGAGATCCTTGTTCTTAATGTGGCTTATGTCGGGCAACCAGAGGAGTCTCTAGAGCATGGGTCCTACATTTTGTCGCATTAAGTCTTGTACATCTGGTTGTCTCTTTGGATCTACTGATTCAAAAAACGCTGCTCCTTTTTTTAACAGGTTGCTGTACTTGCAGTACATGTCCACAAAATCCACCTTGGGATGTGGGTATTTCTGACATCTCAAGGTGGATGTCTGGCATTGCGCTCCTGAACATGGATACTATACAGTTCTTAGACAGGTTATCTCTACTGGGCTTTCTCTACACCTCTCTGTTACATCTGGCCTGCTTTTGTAGTTGTTTTCTCTGACCCAGCTGTTGATGGATTTGGGTCCAGGCTGGCTCATGAGTCAGCAACATGTACTCCTCTCACTATTTAGCCTAAGGGTGCATTCACACAACTGTATATCCGCAAACAATACACCCGTATTGCATCTGTTATTTTTTATTTTTATTTTTTGTGCATCCATTGTAACCATGCCTATTCTTGTCTCCAAGATAGAAAAAAAATAGGACATGTTCTATCTTTTTTGTGGGGCATATGAATGGGGACATACCTTGTGCATACAAAATACAGTAAATACATGTAATACATTCTGTTGCACTTTGCGGTGTACTGCAACTCTGGAGCGGGACACTGCAGGGGCACCATGGCAGTCTCCGCTATGAGGACTCTGTGGCTGCCACTAGTTGTGGGTCACTATTATGTGGGCATAATGACTGTCGCTGTTAAAGGAGTTGTCTAGCATAGGAAAAGCACAACTGCTTTCTTCCAAAGTCAGCGCCACACCTGCTTTTGTGGGGTTATTGCACCACTCACTTCAGTGGAGCTCAGCTGCAGTACCAGACACAACCTATGGACAGGTGTGGTGCTCTTACTAAGCCATGCTTTTTTTTATTGTGGACAAACCCTTTAAGAGGGGAACAGTGACTCGGTGGTATGGGAGCACCATGGCTGTCAGTGTTATGGGGGAACTGTGTCTGCTACTCCTACGGAAGCACTTTATGGGGTACTGTGTCTTTCACCTTTATGGGGGAAACATGACTGGTACTGTTATGGGGGCACTATAGCTTTTTGTCCCAGGGCAATAGTTTGAGGATACAATCTATACCTTAACCCTTTCAGGACGGGGCGATTTTAATTTTTGCGTTTTTGTTTTTCACTCCCAGTGTTCCCAAAGTCATAACTTTTTTATTTTTCCGTTCACATAGCCTTATGAGGGCTTATTTTTTGCGGGACAAGTCGCACTTTCTAATGGAGCCATTTACAATTGCATACCATGTAGTGGGAAGCGGAAGAAAAATTCCAAATGGGGTAGAATGGGAAAAAACGCAATTCTGATAAAGGTTTTTATTACACTGTACACTATGTGGGATAATTGAACTGTTATCTTCATTCTCCAGGTCAGTACCATTCCAACTATACTACACTTGTATCATTTTTCTTGCAAATTTTAGATCGTGGAGGCACTCAAAATGTCTAGGGTCGCATATATTTACCACAATGTAAGTGATACTGTAAATAATTTATTACATAACAATTCAGACATCTTTGTAAGAGAAGGATAAAAAATGAAAAATGATGGATAAAAATATAATAAAAAAAGGAAAAATAGAAAGATTAGAATTTTTTATTTTTTTATATATATAAAAGTAAGAAAAATATATAATGCAAACTTGAATTCTCATTATATGTGGCTATAAAATATTCACAGTAAATCCCATTAATGTCCAGTAGGGGGAGCAGTGACATCAAAGTTCTAAATTGTCCAAGTTTCATGAATGGGCATCCTAGTTATGAGCAACATAGTATTGCAAGAGATCAGCGACTGTATGTGTCAGAGAGCTTCCCTTTAGCTATGACGATGCTTTGTACTGTGCAGCTTGGATGTATTGTGACGTTCTCTCTCTATCAGATGGAGAGACACTTACTGGCACTTATAAGTAAAAAGGAAGATCGTCATAGCTAAGGGGAAGCTCTCTGACACATACAGTCGCTGATCTCTTGCGATACTATATTACTCTTCACTGGGATGCCCATTCATGAAACAGGTTGAACAAACTTGGACTATTTAGAACTTTGATGTCACTGCTCCGATTTTTTTTTTATTTTTGTTAATTTTTTATGTAATAAATTATTTACAGTATCACTTACATTGTGGTTAATATACACGACCGTGCCTCCCAGATCTAAAATTCACTATAACCTACTTTCTCTTGCGACACTAGGTTAAGTTGCCGGGAAGAGCACCTAGCCATAGGTTTCTCAGTTTGGTGTAGCAACTGATCCAGTTTTATCTAATTATAATTTTTCTTGCGTTTTAACATTTGAGCGAAAAAATAAATAAAAATGTTATACCCATATTCTGACCCCTATAACTTTTTTGTAGTTATGTGTACAGGGCTGTGTGAGGGCTCATTCTTTGCAGGACGATCTGTTCTTGTTAGTGATACCAATTTAAAGTGTGTGTGACTTTTTGAACACTTTTTATAAAAGAATTGATGGGTAGTTGAAGTGACAAAAAATGGCAAATTGGCAGTTTTTATTTTTTTCTCCGTTACGTCATTTGCTGTATGCCATTAATATTGTTATATTTTAATTGTATGGGCATTTATGCACACTGCAATGCCCATGATGTTTATTTTTTTATTGGTTAAGTATTTTTATTTTAAGGAAAAGGGGGTGATTTGAACAAAAAAAAAAAATATTTGTAAAAACATTTTTTTTTTAAAGTTACCTTGGGTGATAATAACTGGCAATCATTAGATTTCCCATTGTGTTCATTGATGGATAAATAGCCATCATTGAACATTTCATTTGCAATATAATAATACAATGCTGCCACCTAGTGGCCTGTATTGGTATATTCCTGAAACAGACACCGAAGAAGTGTCATGAAGGGTAAAATGTATGTGATCAGCCTCATGGCTGATCGCATACATGTGCCGCGGGTCTCTGCCATTTAAAATAGCAGAAACCCCGCTCCACGGTTAAAGACCAGACTTCTGCCGTACATATACGCCGGCGGTCCTTAAGAAGTTAAGGGGCATTACATACATCTGAAAATAGGTGATAATTACATAGAGGGAGGGCGAGGCCTGCGACTGTTCTTACATGGAGGAAGGGGCCACTTTTCGGCTCTATGGCTGCCTCTATGGCACATACACATAAAGTCCAATCTACTCTTGTGTTCTGCAGATGAAAAACATGAAAAACAAAGATGAACGGCTGAAAATAATGAATGAAATCCTGAACGGCATAAAGGTGAGGGTTGTTATTACTCGGCTTGTCATGTATTTAGCTGCTTTATGAATGTTTGCCGCCATATTTACTCTACGTCATGTGTTTTGTTCTAGATCTTGAAGTTGTACGCCTGGGAGCCTTCATTTGAGAAACAGGTGCAGGAAATTCGTGAGAAAGAGCTGAAGTACATGTTACACTTCGCCTATCTATTCTCCGTCTCCATGTTAATATTCACCTGTACCCCATTTTTGGTAAGAATCAGTTAATCCCCTGTCACATATTTCATGTTATAGTCACATAGGGTCCCATTTATCAGAACTGCCCATAGCAACCAATCAGAGCTCACCTTTCATTTCTTAAAGTGTTCTGAAAAAAATCAAAGGTGAGCCCTGATTGGTTGCTAGGTGCAACTAAGACATTTTTCCTATTAGAAAGCTCTAAATGAGGCTCATAGTCTTTTCTTTCATAGTCGGTAACATGACAAATAAAATTTTATCTGACAGGTTGCTATGGACAACTGTGCCATTTCCCACATAGGCCTCTTTCAAGTTACAGGCTTGTCTCCCATAGCAACCAATCACAGTACAGCTTTTATTTTACCAGGGCAGTTTAAGAAATGAAAGCTGATCTTTGATTTGTTGCTTTGCGCAACAAAGACAGATAGAGAAATCTGCCTAAACTACTATGATGCTGTTTCTTTTTTGCAGGTGTCGGTGGCCAGTTTTGCTGTTTATGTCGTGGTTGATCCAAAAAATGTGCTGAATGCAAAGACGGCCTTCACATCCATCTCCCTGTTTAATATCCTCCGCTTCCCCCTCTCCATGTTGCCTATGCTTATAGCTAGAATGGTGCAGGTAAGTAAAAGATCTTCTATATACATCTATTGTTTTAGGTCTTATTCACACAAATATAATGTACATACAGGGAGTGCAGAATTATTAGGCAAGTTGTATTTTTGAGGATTAATTTTATTATTGAACAACAACCATGTTCTCAATGAACCCAAAAAACTCATTAATATCAATGAATATTTTTGGAAGTAGTTTTTAGTTTGTTTTGAGTTTTAGCTATTTTAGGGGGATATCTGTGTGTGCAGGTGACTATTACTGTACATAATTATTAGGCAACGTAACAAAAAACAAATATATACCCATTTCAATTATTTATTTTTACCAGTGAAACCAATATAACATCTCAACATTCACAAATATACATTTCTGACATTCAAAAACAAAACAAATCAGTGACCAATATAGCCACCTTTCTTTGCAAGGACACTCAAAAGCCTGCCATCCATGGATTCTGTCAGTGTTTTGATCTGTTCACCATCAACATTGCGTGCAGCAGCAACCACAGCCTCCCAGACACTGTTCAGAGAGGTGTACTGTTTTCCCTCCTTGTAAATCTCACATTTGATGATGGACCACAGGTTCTCAATGGGGTTCAGATCAGGTGAACAAGGAGGCCATGTCATTAGATTTTCTTCTTTTATACCCTTTCTTGCCAGCCATGTTGTGAAGTACTTGAACTTGTGATGGAGCATTGTCCTGCATGAAAATCATGTTTTTCTTACCTTGCAGACTTCTTCCTGTACCACTGCTTGAAGAAGGTGTCTTCCAGAAACTGGCAGTAGGACTGGGAGTTGAGCTTGACTCCATCCTCAACCCAAAAAGGCCCCACAAGCTCATCTTTGATGATACCAGCCCAAACCAGTACTCCGCCTCCACCTTGCTGGCGTCTGAGTCGGACTGGAGCTCTCTGCCCTTTACCAATCCAGCCATCTGGCCCATCAAGACTCACTCTCATTTCATCAGTCCATAAAACCTTAGAAAAATCAGTCTTGAGATATTTCTTGGCCCAGTCTTGACGTTTCAGCTTGTGTGTCTTGTTCAGTGGTGGTCGTCTTTCAGCCTTTCTTACCTTGGCCATGTCTCTGAGTATTGCACACCTTGTGCTTTTGGGCACTCCAGTGATGTTGCAGCTCTGAAATATGGCCAAACTGGTGGCAAGTGGCATCTTGGCAGCTGCACGCTTGACTTTTCTCAGTTCATGGGCAGTTATTTTGCGCCTTGGTTTTTCCACACGCTTCTTGCGACCCTGTTGACTATTTTGAATGAAACGCTTGATTTTTCGATGATCACGCTTCAGAAGCTTTGCAATTTTAAAAGTGCTGCATCCCTCTGCAAGATATCTCACTATTTTTGACTTTTCTGAGCCTGTCAAGTCCTTCTTTTGACCCATTTTGCCAAAGGAAAGGAAGTTGCCTAATAATTATGCACACCTGATATAGGGTGTTGATGTCATTAGACCACACCCCTTCTCATTACAGAGATGCACATCACCTAATATGCTTAATTGGTAGTAGGCTTTCGAGCCTATACAGCTTGGAGTAAGACAACATGCATAAAGAGGATGATGTGGTCAAAATACTCATTTGCCTAATAATTCTGCACGTAGTGTATGTGTGGATGCAGGCTGCACACGGACCCATAGTGGTGCCATCCATACCTCCTTCCAAGGGTCCTTGCATAGAAATTCAGGGCGTGCACTATTCTGCTCCATTTCTCATGGCCCTGGAGACTATTGGGTGTCGGGTCTGTGTCCTACATTTGTAACACCCTAGAGTGGTGTTACCACTTCTGCACCTTGCTACTGTCTTTATTGGTCTAACCTCATGTCATCTTATGCATTTATTACAGGTTCTCCACACTGTGCATTCCTAATGTTATGTAACTGTTTATAACATGTAATGTGCCTGGTTCACCAGCAGGTGGCAGCAAACACAGCAGAGCTATACTTAGATAGAGTGGAACTTTCCATTCCATTCTAACACCCCTCTGTAGAGGAGTGGGCTAGCCCTACTTCCTGCAGGAAGGATGAGGCAGAAGTTCTAGTTAGTCTAGCTTACCCCTTGCTAGGGGAAGGGTGTGCAGGGGCATGTCTCTGCTGGACATGCCCACACCAGCCAGAGCACTCTAAGCTCTGCTGGCCATGGAGGCCGAAGCTTAAAGCCTCAGGAGCCAGGAGGAAAGTTCCCTGGCATAACCTAGAGTCAGACTGCAAAGTGAAGTGCAGCATACAGAACATACATAAATAGGCATTTTAGACCACCCTATACCACTCAACATTTTTACTACACCTCGTGTGCTATATAGAGCAGCTGGCAGCAAGCTGATGTCCACACAATACAAACCTGCACCAAGGACCAGTTTCATGCAAGACAATTTTCCCAGGGACCGGGTGTGAGAGGGAGGTTCTGGGGCGGGGCTTAGGGGTGGGCATGGCTTGGGGTTTTTATTTTTCGGTCACAGCGCTCACCAGATAGGATTTTTTTTTAAATATTTTAATAGTTTGGACTTTTCAGACATGGAGATATGCAATATGTTTATTTATTTTATATGTAATATGGGGAAAGGGGATGATTTATACTTAATATTTTTTTTATTTTTTTATTTGTTTTTTTACTTTTTATTTAATAATTATTTCCCCCCTTAGGGGCTAGAACCTGGGATCTTTTCATCCATTGTCCTACTCACCCTAATAGAGCTGTATTAGGGTGAATAGGACTTTACACTGTCCCTGCTGCCCTGTGCATAGTACACACAGCAGCAGGGAGAATACCATGGCAGCCAGGGCTTCAGTAGTGTCCTGCCATGGAAACCGATCTGAGCCCCAGGATTACACTGCTGGGGCTCGGATGAGAATCTGCCACTGCCACCAATGAGGAGGAGGGGAGGGGACCCTGTGGCCACTCCCACCAATAATTTTAATACTGGTGGGGGGTGCACTGCACCACCAATGTTTTTAATACTAGGGGGTGCACTGCACCACCAATGATAATTAACCTTTAATACAGATACAGGAGGCAGGTGCGGCAGAATCATATAGCCGGCACCCGACCTCTGACAGGGAGCTGCGATCAGCATCAGTTAATCCCTCAAATGCATCACCCGCCTCCTGTATCTGTAAAAGGACCTTTCATGGGTCTGTTGCCACTGTGCCACCAATGATAATTAACAAGAGGACCTTTAATGGGACTTTATTAACTAAGTAGCAAGACATGTAGAGTGGCACCCAGGGATCTCCCTGCACTTACTATTATATTGTGCGCCGCTCCCTTCGCCTGCTGTGGCCCCCATTACCATCTCCCTCGCTGTATGCTAATTACTACTATTGGAACACCAGGAAGGAGATGTCACGGCTGAGGATGGGGAAAACCCTCAGCCGTGCGATGACGGAAGATGTTAATGGCTGCTTGGCCAGGACGACAGAATTAGGGAGCAGGTCACCTCCTAACGCATCCCTAATCCGACCCTAACTCCTAGCTGCATGAGCCGACCTTGAAGGTAGGAGGACCCATGCTCAGGAACCTCGAATCCCTACTCACCCTCCGCCGATCCCTGAACTAGGAGCAGGGTAAGACGACCTGTTCCTTCTGGATACGGAGGAACAGGAGTCTCACTGGCCAAGCTGCAAGGAAGAGGGGAACACAAACAGACCTATGGATATGGCAGGGGAACTGCACTAGTTCCAGCCACCTGCCACAGCCTTGCTGACTGGATCCCTGTGCTGGCAAGCTGATGTCCACACAATACAAAATGAACACAGCACACACACATCCACACACAGGAACCCAGATCCATAGCTGCACCAAATAACAAAGGGAATCATCAACTGAACATCAATAAACTTATGACCACAAGGGTGGCCCCCACTGGCAGATGGTGAATTACCAGGAGGCTGTCTCCAGCAAAGCATGGCTGAAGAACCCCTCAGCTTCAGATCTCCAAAGAGGCTTTAAAGCCCAAAGTGGCCACACCCACACAGAAACACACAGGAGAGGGAATTAACCCTTCCAACACTAACCAGGGAAGTGAAGCCACTTAAAGGGGAAAGTGCACACAACAGATATAACACCCCGTGCACACCGATAAAAGGCACACCTATAAAGAGAGGTTGCCAGGTGCAACCGCTTGCACATTGCAGCAAGCTGCCTAGCACCAGCTCAGGCTGCTATACTGCGACAATACAAAACAACTTGTTGCCCATTGCAACCACAAGTGAGGCAACATACTAGCGGCCCTCACCTGTGGTTGAACAACCAAACCGCAGGCAACAGCATGCGGTTCAGGAGTCACGACCATGACCATGGCCGTGACAGGAGACATCAGCTTCTCTCCCTGAGCATTCCTTCTCCCTGGCTGTAGCGCTGTCCAATCGCAGTGCAGAGAGTCACAGCCAGGGAGAAGGTGAGTTTTTTTTTCTCCCTGGCTGTAACGCTATGCACAGTGATTGGACAGCGCTACAGCCAGAGAGAAGGAACGCCAGGGAGAAAAGCTGATGTCTCCTCCCTAGTGTTCTGATAGTAGTAATTAGCATACAGTGTGGGAGAATGTAATGGGGGCCACAGCGGGCAAACGGAGCGGCGCCCAGGAATAATATTAAGTTCAGGGATATCTCTGGGTGCCGCTCTGCATGTCTTGCTACTTAGTTAATAAAGTTCGGACCCATGAAAGGTCTTCTGGTTAATTATCATTGGTGGCACAGTGGCTGGCAGGCATCACAGTTGGAAGGAAGGAACGCTTTCCTTCCTTCCCGCTGTACGGCCGAGTGCTGTGTGTGATGTGCGCGTCTCCGCTCCTCTGTATTGCCATGGCCCGGCAAACAATCTTCCATGGCCCGGTCCTGGGCCGCAGCCCCGGGAGTTGGGGACCGCTGATATAGAGGACCCTAGGGATAGGCGCTAGTTGCACATTGACATAGAGACTTAATGTCATATTAAAAATGCACCTATGTGTTGCAGCTGCAACATGGATACCAGGCGTGCAGAATACACGCATGACCAGGTTGGGGAAGACCATAAAAGTTATGTCTGGATCCTCTGCTCAACTTGTCTTTACTGAGGGGATATGGGCACCCCCTGGGCAGTGGCTCTTGGGCACTGCTCAAATGGTCAGTTTTTAACTTTACTAAGAACGTAACTATAGTTGTACTGTGTGTAACCACTGTGTATATAACAGTCTTCTAATGACTCTTTTCAATTTCCAGACAAACGTATCCTGTGTCCGCCTGGAGAAATACTTGGGAGGGGATGACTTGGATAACTCTGCCATAAGCAATGATCCCACTGTTGGTAAGAAGTAAACATCAAAGTCTCCTCCATAATCATACATTTAAAGTTGTAGCCCAGTGGTTGCAAATCTTGATTTTTTAAGATCAGTGTGATCTACTCCAGTCTTCATATGCCCTTACCGCCAGAGGATGCATTCATGACAACATGCAGTCCGTGTGCCTGATTTAAATCTATGCCAGCTTGTAGCTGGCGTAGATTTCAGTCATAGTTTATGCCAGTTTCCAACATAAATGATGATAAATATGCTGTGGCTGATGGCCCCACCCATTTACTGCCTTCGCCATGCCTCCTAGTTTTAACTGACAAGGGCAGCATAAAATCTTTAATTGCGACAAAATTTAGTCGCAGACCCCAAGTTTGTGACTGTTCTACGACAAAAAATTTCCTCCTCCTAAAATCCCACTACATTGGTCTTATGAATTACCAGTAGATTTGACTACTATAGTCCAGTATTTATTTTGCAGCAGGGTTGTACATAGAAATCATAGGGCCCGATAGTAAAACTTAAGCTTGAAGGGGTTGGCCCAAGAACAACATGTATGCTTTCTCACAGAGCACCCAAGCCAAATATCCATGTGTAGACAGCTGTTTCGGTATGGAGACTTATGGGTAATGCTCCATGGGAAAAGAATATGCAAAGAGATATCTCCTAAGAAAAGAAAAACATCTCGCTAGCGCCACCTTGTAAAAGTGGCTTTCTAGGAGTTGAATTACGGCTTGAATGCAGCTTAGGCGACCTCCTGGATCTCCAGCTATGTATAGAGATTTACTGGAAGTTAGTTAAAAAGTCGGATTTTGGAGCCATTTCTGCAGCGAGCCGGACCGCAGGGGAAACACGTGAGGCTGACGGTGGGCCGATGGGGGTAGCAGTTAAATTGTACTCACGGTTAGCAGAGGCTCCCTGGGTCGGCAGTACAGTGGATGGGAAGACAGCACAAAATCTTGCGGGGCACTCCTGGTTACAGGAAACACCAGCCAGATGGAACTTGAGGTGCCCTTGATGGTGGTGGTGTTTAGGGTGCTTGTGGCGGCTGGGCCCCTGATTTGTGACACCAGCACTAAGTGCAAATGTTGGTGGTAGTAGTAATGATGATATAGAATAAGGAGATTAGAGCTTTTAGCAAACTCCCAGTACTTTACTGAAGCTGTTCCACAGATCATCAATGTATGCAAAAGTCATTTATGTCAAGGCAGCTTTTACAGTGCTTTACATTAGTTCCTAGAAGTTGGAAAAAGTGGGGCAGATACTTCTGAATACCACATTTTTGAATGTATTTATGGAATAGAACTGGCTTAATAAATAAATTGATAAATCCCAGAGTTCCCTGAGATGCGTAATCAGTTTCCTTCTACCTTTATGGGCTTCAGGACATTCCTGAAACTGGGTCCTCTGCCCCAAGACATTTCTTGGCCGGAGAGCCTATACACAGCTCGCTCTCCAGCTTGTCTCCAAGATATACAAGGAGCTGGGTGCGCCTCCCCGGAACCCCCCCCCGTTGCCATATATCAAAGCCTGGGAACCGTAACTGGGCCAAACGCTTGATTCAAGCAAAATCACACAAATTTACAAACATAGCTGTGGCCCCTCCAGATGCATCACACCACAGGAAATTAACTACAAATTGACGTCCCGCTGGCATAAAACCTGTGTTGTCCTTCATAGAATCAACGCATCTATCCCCAACTTTTGCTGGCACTGTTCTTCTCATGTGGGTACTTATAACCACATTTGGTGGAATGCGACCTTATTTAATCATTCTGGAAGAGAATATGGGATCTTATAGCACAAATTTGCCCTGGAGCCCCACACCTGACCCCAAGAATCATTTTTTTGGACATCCCTCCGACATTCCCTCCTCGCTTTAACAGACATCTTTGGGCCATGCTAGTGGTTGATGCAAAAGCACTGATACCCCTGCATTGGAAAGACACTATTGCGCCATCGGTTTCTCAATGGATCTCCAAAGTGGCTCAAATCTCCCGTATAGAGGAACTTTGTTTCATAGCTTTACGTAATCACTCTAAGTTCCACAGACTTTGGAAGCCATGGAGTGACTTTATGTCAGCTAACCCCTGACCACTTGTCCGTACCCTAAATGTGACTGGTCGGGGAGATACGCGATGCGCCTCCCTGACGTGCACGCTGGCGGTGGCCCCTGGACCTCTTTGCTGCCTTTGTTATACTTACTTTTGCTATTTTTGGTATAATTCTGCTCCATTCAACTCTTGGGTGAGACAGATTCGAAATATTAACACTTGTTTTTCCTGCTCGCCTGTTGGTTGGAAGGCAAACCTATCTTAGGCCAAAAAAAGGCCTCCGTTCAGTATGTTTTCATGTTCCTCTTAATGTATAAAATATGCAATTTCTTATATGCAAGATATATGCAAACAATTTTAAAGCATCTTTCATTCTAAGTTCTGTTTTTTCATGTACCATGACCTTTTAAAAATCCAATAAAAAGAAATGTATAATACATAAATTGATAAATCTACTCCTTACAGCTCCAAACCCCCTGCTTCATATTGTATGGTACATACTAAGACTCTGGTGGCCTGCAGCCACCTCTAGGGGGAGCTCTCTACATGGATTTTTACAGCTGCTAGTGAACTTAGAGGAAGCTGTAAAAATCTCCATGTTGGGACTCCCCTGAGTGGCAGCTGCAGGAAAATAATGTGACCCTGTGTTGGGACTCGGGAACTAGGAGAAGCTCAGCTTTCTGCCCACTTCAAACCACAAGCCACATAGCAATTGCATCTATTCTAGGCACAACCGTTTTCCAGTCTGAGACTTGCTAGGTTTTATAGTGTTTTGGTTCATAATGTGTGACGTACATTATCATTCACAGATGCTGCTATCCAGTTTTCTGATGCCACTTTTACCTGGGAGCCCGGTACATCTCCAGCAGTGAAGAAGTAAGGCGATATTGCATGTTGCCCTAATGGAGGCACTTTTATGTTGCCACAAATCAAAATAATAATAGTAGCATAATGATACAGCACATGGTACAGATATAAGAACCCAAGGTAGTGAGTTAGTGACAACTATCGCCTGTATTTCTACATTCATCTACCGATTGCTTAATGTTGTTGGACACCAGGTTCTTGACGTCTAAGTGTAGTCATGTCAGCTGAGGCTTCAAGCTTTGCCAAGTTTTGCCACTTTAGTAGAAGTAGATGTTCCCCCTCTAGACTTTGTATTGGTAAATTTGACAATTTCATACATGTCTTCATCTCTGATGTTCATATGTGCTGTCTTTTTGCAGTGTCAACCTGAATATCAAGGAAGGTAACCTGGTTGCAGTAGTTGGTGGGGTTGGTTCTGGGAAATCGTCACTTGTCTCTGCGATGCTTGGAGAAATGGACCATGTCTATGGACACATCAACATAAAGGTATAACGTGAACACTGTATTCTGTGAGTTCCATCTCCTGTCTAAAATACTGCACATAGATATGTATAACATTATGGGTAATATAATGTCTTATTAGTAGGTCAACTTTGTGTTTCAGGGTTCTGTGGCCTATGTTCCTCAACAAGCCTGGATCCAGAACGCCACGCTGAGAGATAACATCTTGTTTGGGTCACCTCTAGATGAGGCGCGATATCAGCGAGTTCTAGAAGCCTGCGCCTTGCTTCCTGATTTACAGATGCTGCCGGGAGGGGATATGTCTGAAATAGGAGAAAAGGTGATCCTGTTAAGAAAAAGTGTTTTGCTTTATTGTTTCTGCACTGTATGGGTGGTGGCATGCTTTTGGTACCATATAGTAATATCAGTTGGGTGTTTAGGCCACTGTTTTGTATTTCATATAGAATGATTATATAGGCACTGTAGGCAGTATTATTTCAGCATTGTATTTGACTGTTAGAAACCAGATTCCAGAAAAGTTGGGACACTAAACAAATTGTGAATAAAAACTGAATGCAATGATGTGGAGATGGCAAATGTCAATATTTAATTGGTAATAGAACTTAGATGACAGATCAAATGTTTAATCCGAGTAAATGTATCATTTTAAAGGAAAAATACGTTGATTCAAATTTTCACGGTGTCAACAAATCCCCAAAAAGTTGGGACAAGTAGCAATAAGAGGCTGGAAAAAGTAAATTTGAGCATAACGTAGAGCTGGAAGACCAATTAACACTAATTAGGTCAATTGGCAACATGATTGGGTATAAAAAGAGCTTCTCAGAGTGGCAGTGTCTCTAAGAAGCCAAGATGGGTAGAGGATCACCAATTCCCACAATGTTGCGCAGAAAGATAGTGGAGCAATATCAGAAAGGTGTTACCCAGCGAAAAATTGCAAAGACTTTGCATCTATCATCATCAACTGTGCATAACATCATCCGAAGATTCAGAGAATCTGGAACAATCTCTGTGCATAAGGGTCAAGGCTGTAAAACCATACTGGATGCCCGTGATCTCCGGGCCCTTAAACGACACTGCACCACAAACAGGAATGCTACTGTAAAGGAAATGACAGAATGGGTTCAGGAATACTTCCAGAAACCATTGTCAGTGAACACAATCCACCGTGCCATCCGCCGTTGCCAGCTGAAACTCTACAGTGCAAAGAAGAAGCCATTTCTAAGCAAGATCCACAAGCTCAGGCGTTTCCACTGGGCCAGGGATCATTTAAAATGGAGTGTGGCAAAATGGAAGACTGTTCTGTGGTCAGACGAGTCACGATTTGAAGTTCTTTTTGGAAATCTGGGACGCCATGTCATCCGGACCAAAGAGGACAAGGACAACCCAAGTTGTTATCAACGCTCAGTTCAGAAGCCTGCTTCTCTGATGGTATGGGGTTGCATGAGTGCGTGTGGCATGGGCAGCTTGCATGTCTGGAAAGGCACCATCAATGCAGAAAAATATATTCAGGTTCTAGAACAACATATGCTCCCATCCAGACGTCATCTCTTTCAGGGAAGACCCTGCATTTTTCAACAAGATAATACCAGACCACATTCTGCATCAATCACAACATCATGGCTGCGTAGGAGAAGGATCCGGGTACTGAAATGGCCAGTCTGCAGTCCAGATCTTTCACCTATAGAGAACATTTGGCGCATCATAAAGAGGAAGGTGCAACAAAGAAGGCCCAAGACGATTGAACAGTTAGAGGCCTGTATTAGACAAGAATGGGAGAGCATTCCTATTTCTAAACTTGAGAAACTGGTCTCCTCGGTCCCCAGACGTCTGTTGAGTGTTGTAAGAAGAAGGGGAGATGCCACACAGTGGTGAAAATGGCCTTGTTCCAACTTTTTGGGGATTTGTTGACACCATGAAATTCTGATTCAACATATTTTTCCCTTAAAATGGTAAATTTTCTCTGTTTAAACTTTTGTTCTGTGATTTATGTTCTATTCTGAATAAAATATTAGAAGTTGGCACCTCCACATCATTGCATTCAGTTTTTATTCACGATTTGTATAGTGTCCCAACTTTTTGGGAATCCGGTTTGTATTTAAACACGGAGCCACTTTAGTTTTAGGCATGATATAGAGGTGGCATTTGGACACTGTGTAGGCAGTGGCAAAACTTAAATGGAGGCAGACCACTCAACTGCTATAGGGGCCTGGGGAAAGGGACCCGGTGCTGAACACCTTCTCTTTCAAATGTGCAAACACTGCATTTTCATGCAGCCACCACTAGGGACTCAGGGCAAACACATAATTACAGCTTCTATTCAGTCAATTGTACCTGCATACCAGCTTTGTAGTAGATGGGAAGTAGAGATGAGTACATTTTTCAAAAATAGCGTGAAATTCGCACTCCTTTTATACCGTCGTCAGCTTATTCCACAGATATCTACAGAACCTGTTCTGTTACACGCTGATACAAGTAGAGCCCCCCCGACAGAGTGGAGAGGGTGTCAGCAGTAATCCATCAGAATTGGCCAAAAAAAAACAGGAGTGGATCCAAAACAGAGATGACATGTGAATGGAATATTTGTATGTCTTCTGTGTTTTGTACCCACTCCTGCTTTTGGCTACCAAATCATGAGTCAAGCCTAATGCAAAATAGGGACTATGTCATACAGGCCTTATGACTGCTCCAAAGACAGGATTCATTGTGTGTCTCATTTTTCCTTCCTTCTGAGAGATCAGAAGAAGGGTAAAATAAATGGTGATGTCAACAAGGCCAAACAGGGAAAATAGCGTCTCCGTCATAGTGGTGATGTGGCAACAGAATGAGGAGTCCACACAGTGGCCCAATCACAGAGTGGTGGCAGTACCAGCACAAGATGGTGGGTGTCAGTAGGAGCACCTGGCAGCAGGTGTGTGGCATCAGGCAGGTGGCAGCATCAGAATAGTGGCTGAAGCAGGTAGCCAGGAGAAACGCAAGTGACTCGGAGGGACTCCCAGCCTCCATCTCCACTGCAAACTGCCACGGTGTGTCTGGGTCATCTGCCCGGTCTTCCTCATCGCCCTGTAGCTCCTTCTCTCCTGTGACCTGTGCAGAAAAACCACCCATTTTGGTGTACATTACTTGTGCGTGAATGTCCTCCTCCAGTTCAGCCCCCACAGGGATTATGTAGCTTTGAGATGTAGGCGCCATGTCTCCTGTCCCCTGGCCAGCCAGATTTAGCAGCATCTGCTCCAGGACATGGATCAGTGGAATGAAATTGTTCATCCCGTAGTCCTGGCGACTGACAAATAAAGTGGCCTACTCAAATGGCCTGAGCAAACTGCAGGTGTCATGCATGAGCTGCCACTGGCTAACGTTGAAGTAACACAGTGGAGTACTCCTGTTCGCTTGTATCATCAAGAAATCGCTTATGGCCTTCCTCTGTTCATATAGTCGGTCAACATATGGAGGGTGGAGCTCCAACGGGTGGAAACATTGCATATCAGTCGATGTTTGGGAATGCCCTTCTGCCTTTTTAGCTCAGGGAGGTTGTGCTTTGCAGTGTGAGAGTGGCTGAAGTGCATGCGCAGTTTCCTAGCCATTTTCAGGATGTCTTGCAGATGGATGGAAGACTTCAGGCTGTATGTAATTCGACTTAAGGTAAAGTAGATGGTTTGGGGGTTACAGGGTCCAAACTTGTTGGATCGTTGATGTTATCAACTGTAAGTGGACGACTGTTAACAATAGACATTACTTCATAGAATAGGGTCCTAAGTGGAGCATCATCTATTCTTCCGGCATTCTTTTTCAACACTGAACTAGACGGTACCTCTAATGACTATGAAACAGCTTAAGGCTTTGATTAATGCGTCAGTTGACATATCTTCTAACATTTCCAGGTGAATCGCTCTGGAACTTAGACATCTAAATATTAGTCTATATCTCTTTGTTGTTCTGCTTGGTGATGAATGGGCCAAAACAATCTATTCCGCTATAAAAAAAATGGTGGTGATGGGTTTACACGATCTGCCGGTAAATCTGCCATTCTTTGTTCTTCGGTAGGTCTACATGCCTTTCTACAGACTACAAATTTACTTATAAACTTTTCTATAACTTTTCTTCCCTTCACTATCCAGTAACCACCTTCTATCAAACAGCTTTGGATAAAGCTTCTTCCCTGGTGCAAGGATTTGTTGTGGTAGTGATCAATAATCTCGTGAAGGTAGAGTTTTTGGGTAGAATTGCTGGCGCATCACTATGAAGTGCATTTTGCGGTGTGGCATTAGAAGAATTTTGATATCTCTGACTTTTTTAGTCTAACCAGACTGTCTGTTACTCTGTAATTCCTCTAGCGCCGTTCTATGGAAACAGTTGGTTTAAAGAGCACACCAAATGCTGGAAATAACCTCTTTATTAACTTTTCTTCATATATAACACTGCCGCCTCTGCAGCAGATAGTCCATGTACAAAACACGTGTTGATAAGATATTACAAAATGGCGGTATGATTAAGATGTGGTTCCACTTTTCAATTTTGTCATTCAACATGAAATGGTGGATATATTTCTCTCTTGAGTATCTGTACTCTCATTTTAAGTTTTTTAAGCACTTTATGATCTCTCTGAGAGGTATATCTGAGGTCTAACTAATAGTTCACTTGCTGAATTTGGTTGCAATTTGCAGTATGTAGTTAGCAGTAACTATTTGCAGATTGGTTGAGTATGATCTGGTAATTGGTTGTATGCAATTTGGATTGAAGTATGGATTTTGAATGGTTGCAATTGGTATTTGTATGCCTGCAATTTGTAGCTTGAAATTTGTATTTGCAATTTGCATTTGATGGAACTGTATACTGGCAATTTGAATTTGGTGGAACTTTTTTGGCCTCTCTGCTTCCATAAAAACACAGCTCTCAGTGGAGTGAATGTCTCTTTAGCTCCTGTCTCTGGTGAATAATGATTATAGCAGCTCCTTCTAGGGGAATTCTCAGACAGGCTGTGTGTGAGGCTGGCTGTGATTGGTGAAAACTCTTGCTGTGTGAGAAGCTGGCTGTGATTGGTCTAGACTTCTGCCCAGCAACAACAGATTAGCACTATGCTTTCTGTTGTTTCTGCTGTGTCACTGAGCTTACCTTACATTACAAAATGAATCTTAAAGTTATGTTATCTTTTTCTGCTTCTGTGAACAATTTCACTAACACTATGTCACCAACTTGGACATTTCTTCTGGGTGTTTGCCATTTACTTCTTAGCATAAGATTGGCTAAGTACTCTTTCCTCCATCTATTCCAAAACTGTTCTGATAGATATTGAACTCTTCGCCATCTCCTTTTAGCAAATAAATCCTCTTTGGTGAACTTTCCAGGCGGTGGCTGTATGTAATTCGACTTAAGGTAAAGTAGATGGTTTGGGGGTTACAGGGTCCAAACTTGTTGGATCGTTGATGTTCTCAACTGTAAGTGGACGACTGTTAACAATAGACATTACTTCATAGAATAGGGTCCTAAGTGGAGCATCATCTATTCTTCCAGCATTCTTTTTCAACACTGAACTTAACACATTTCTTACAGTTCTGATTTGTTTTTCCCAAACTTCTCCTGTATGGCTTGTATTTGGAGCATTCATCTGAAAATCACACTGTTTCTCTAACAAATACTCAGTTACCTTTTCTTTATCGATCTCTTTTAGAGATTTCTTCAATTCAATCTTTGCTCTGACAAAATTAGATCCTTGGTCAGATCTAAGCACACTGACGGTACCTCTAATGGCTATGAAACAGCTTAAGGCTTTGATTAATGCGTCAGTTGACATATCTTCTAACATTTCCAGGTGAATCGCTCTGGAACTTAGACATGTAAATATTAGTCTATATCCCTTTGTTGTTCTGCTTGGTGATGAATGGGCTAAAACAATCTATTCCGCTATAAAAAAAAATGGTGGTGATGGGTTTACACGATCTGCCGGTAAATCTGCCATTCTTTGTTCTTCGGTAGGTCTACATGCCTTTCTACAGACTACAAATTTACTTATAAACTTTTCT
The DNA here is from genome assembly GCF_014858855.1 of Bufo gargarizans. NCBI lineage: Eukaryota > Metazoa > Chordata > Amphibia > Anura > Bufonidae > Bufo > Bufo gargarizans. Next base: position 345,610,845 of record NC_058085.1, on the reverse strand, counting down.
ATAACTTTTCTTCCCTTCACTATCCAGTAACCACCTTCTATCAAACAGCTTTGGATAAAGCTTCTTCCCTGGTGCAAGGATTTGTTGTGGTAGTGATCAATAATCAATCTCGTGAAGGTAGAGTTTTTGGGTAGAATTGCTGGATGCTTCACTTTGCTAGGTAACTATGAATTTTCCAGTCTCCCTCCCACCTTTAGTATACCATTCTGCAGAACAAGATTAAGCTTGTACAATGGGTGGTTGTTTGGAAGCCTTTTCGGTTCTTGACTAAGTCTCTTCAACTCTTCACTGTAGAATCTCTGTTGAATGAGTCTTATGACTGTTTCTTCAGCTTTCATTCTTTTTTCTACATTCAACAATTCCTTCTTTCTGATTCCCTTTGCCAAACGTTGAATTCGAGCTACTACGTTTATGACTGTATTCCATTTTGAACATCTGGCTAGTCTTTTTCAAGTATGTCATCTTGACACTTGGCAGCAGTGCTCAATGTTAGTACAACTTTTACTTCTGGATCACCCATAGACAATTCTGTGTAACCTTTACTGAGCATGATTTCCTTTTCCCAAAGGAACTCTGGGCCTGTGAACCAATTAGAATTTTTCAATTCTGTTACATTCAGGCCTCTTGAAGCATGATCTGCTGGGTTATGCTTTGTGTCAATGTGATGCCAATGTTCCGGATTTGTTATTTCCCGAATTTTCTCAACTCTGTTGGTGACAAAGATATTGAATCTTCGAGCTTTGGTGTTTATGTATCCTAGGACAACTTGTTAGTCTGTTCAAAAATATTCTTCATCTATTTTCAATTCCAATTCTTCTCTCAAAAACTTGCTTACTGATGCTGAAACAACAGCTGCTGTCTAGGGTTTAGCGAACCCGAACTGTAAAGTTCGGGTTCGTACCAAACTTTAGGATTTCTGGGCCCCGGACCAGAACCCGAACTTTTCAGTAAAAGTTCAGGTTCAAGTTTGGGGTTCAGCGATTCATTGGCACTTTTTGAAAGGCTGCAGAGCAGCCAATCAACAAGCGTTTTACTCTTGTGCCCTTATAAGCCATCACAGCCATGCCTATTAATGGCATGGCTGCAATTGGCCAGTGCAACATGTGACCCAGCCCTTTATATTAGCTGGAGTCACGTAGCGCTGCGCATCACTCTGCTGTGCTTAGTGTAGGGATAGGATGCTGCTCCTGAGAGGGAGAGAATAGGAAAAAATCTTTAATCTGAAGTGCTTGCTAACTCAGCGATCTCCATAGATTTAGTTTTGTGGGTGCAGTGCACAATCTTTTTACCCTGCCCTGAGCCCAGTGACACAGAAAAATAACTTTTATCCTTCTGTTAGTTAGATGGGTGGCGACCAGCACAGCATATGTGCATTTGTGATATTCAAATCCAAGCTTGAAATACTGCAATAATAATCTGGGTTTAAAAAAAACACCAATTTTTGGCAATATCCTACATCTGGTGCCTTTGCAGCATTTTTTAGTGTGAAATAGGAGCTTGCAATACTTCAATAATTTTCTGGGTTTAAAAAAATCACCCATTTTTTGCAAGACCCTATATCTGGGGCCTTTGCAGCATTTGGCAGTGTGAAATCCGAGCTTGAAATACTGCAATAATTTTCTGGGTTAAAAAAATAAACATTTTTGGCAATACCCTACATCTGGGGCCTATGCTGCATTTTTTAGTGTAAAATAGAAGCTTGAAATACTGCAATAATAATCTGGGTTTAAAAAAACACAAATTTTTGGCAATATCCTACATCTAGGGCTTTTGCAGCATTTGTCAGTGTGAAATCCAAGCTTGAAATACTGCAATAATTTTCTGGGTTTAAAAAAACACAAATTTTTGGCAATACCCTACATCTATGGCCTATGCTGCATTTGTTAGTGTGACATACAAGCTAGAAATACTGCAATAATATTCTGGGTTTAAAAAAAACACCCATTTTTGGCAATACCCTACATCTAGTGACTTTGCAGCATTTGTCAGTGTGTAAGACAAGCTTGCAATACTTAAATAATTTTCTTGGTTTAAAAAAATATATATTTTGGACAAAAAACAAAATTTGCAGCCCTTGCTGCATCTGTCAGTGTGAGATACACTTGTTAGATACTAGTGTTTTATTATGTTATTGAAAAAACACCCATTTTGGGCAAGATCCTAAATTTGAGAAATATGAGGAGAGCGTCAAATAAGGGAAGTGGCCCCGGTTGTGGTGCTTCTGGTGGAGCTCCTGTTGCAGCCATTTTAGGCAAAATACTTAATTTGCAGCATCTGTCAGTGTGAGATACAAGCTTGAAATGCTGCAATAATATTCTGGGTTTATAAAAACACCCATTTTTGGCAATCATCTACATCTGGGGCCTATTCTGTATTTGTTAGTATGACATACAAGCTTGAAATACTGCAATAATATTCTGGGTTTAAAAAAACACCCATTTTTGGCAATCCCCTACATCTGGGGCTGATGCTGCATTTGTTAGTGTGACATACAAGTTTAAAATACTTTAATAATTTTCTGGTTTTAAAAAAAAAAAAACATTTTTGGCAATACCTTACATCTGGTGTATTTGCAGCATTTGTCAGTGTGAAAGACAAGCTTGAAATACTTCAATAATTTTCTTGGTTTAAAAAAAACACACCAATTTTGGACAAAAAACTAAATTTACAGCCTTTGCTCCATCTGTCAGTGTGAGATACATGCATTAGATACTGGTGTTCTATTCTGATATTAAACTTAATTTTGCAACCTTTGCTGCATCTGTCAGTGTGAGATACAAGCTTGAAATGCTGCAATAATATTCTGGGTTTAAAAAAAAAAAAAGTTTTTGGCAATCCCCTACATCTGGGGCCCATGCTGAGTACACACATTAGATACTGGTGTTCTATTATGTTATAAAAAAAAAAAAACTGTTTAGCGCAAAAAACTAATTGTGCAGCCTTTGCTGCATCTGTCAGTGTGAGATATACGCATTAGATACTGGTGTTCTATTCTGTTATTAAAAAAAACCCAATTTTTGGCAAAAGAACTAATTTTGCAGCCTTTGCTGCATCTGTCAGTGTGAGATACACGCGTTAGATACTGGTGTTCTATTCTGTTATTAAAAAAGCACCCATTTTGGGCCAAAAACTTAATTTTGCGGCCTTTGCTGCATCTGTCAGTGTGAGATACACACGTTAGATACTGTTGTTCTATTCTGTTATTAAAAAAAAACACCTATTTTGGGCAAAATAATACATCTGCGGCCTTTGCTGCATCTGTCAGTGTGAGATACAAGCTTGAAATGCTGCAATAATATTCTGGGTTTAAAAAAAAAAAAGTTTTTGGCAATCCCCTACATCTGGGGCCCATGCTGAGTACACACGTTAGATACTGGTGTTCTATTATGTTATTAAAAAAAAAAAACAGTTTTGCGCAAAAAACTAATTGTGCAGCCTTTGCTGCATCTGTCAGTGTGAGATATACGCATTAGATACTGGTGTTCTATTCTGTTATTAAAAAAAACCCAATTTTTGCCAAAAGAACTAATTTTGCAGCCTTTGCTGCATCTGTCAGTGTGAGATACACGCGTTAGATACTGGTGTTCTATTCTGTTATTAAAAAAGCACCCATTTTGGGCCAAAAACTTAATTTTGCGGCCTTTGCTGCATCTGTCAGTGTGAAATACATGCATTAGATACTGGTGTTCTATTCTGTAAAAAAAAACAAAAAAAACATTTTGGGCAAAAAACATATTTTGCAGCCTTTTCTGCATTTGTCAGTGTGAGATACAGGCATTAGATACTGGTGTTCTATTCTGTTATTAAAGAAACACCCATTTTGGGCAAAATAATAAATCTGCGGCCTTTGCTCCATCTGTCAGTGTAAAATACATGCATGCAGGACTTGTCCGTACCTTGTGCAGAATAAACATGTATACTGGCCTTACCAAGCCATTGTTATACTACAGCGCAATTGCTCATTGTTGTATTTTGGATATTTCCCACTCTTTTGGAGTATACCCTAATAAAAAAATTTAAAAAATGAAAACCAGTGTTGGCTACCTTCTCCTCCTCACCTCGCCGCTTTCACCTACAACGCTACGTCCACCGCCTCTTCAAACTCCTACTCCATATGGACCTCCACCTCATAAATCAAGATTATTTTTTCAATTTGTACATATTTTATTTTATGTCATTTCACTAATTTGTGATATACCACTGCTATACCTAGTAGACATGTAAAAAAAATATATTCATTTGTCTGTTACATATTCGGGTGAAATTCACCAATTTTTGGGTGTGATATACCCCTGCTCTACCTAGTAGACAGGTAAAAAAAAATCACTAATTTGTCTGTTACTTTTTGGGTGAAAGTCACCAATTTTGGGCTGTGATATACCCCTGCTATACCTATTAGACAGTTAAAAAAATTCACTAATTTGTCTATTACATTTTCAGGTGAAATTCACAAATTTTTGAGTGTGATATACCACTGCTATACCTAGTAGACAGGTAAATAAATTTTACTAATTTGTCTGTTACATTCTCGGGTGAAATTCACCGGCCACATTTACTAATCTTTGCTCAGGGGGGCCCTCATGGTGTGGTGTGGAATGGTCATTTTTTACTAAGGAATATAGTTTAACCATTTATGTGCAAAAGAGAAAAAAAGAAGTCAGCTCCAATCAGATATCTGCACATAGACCAAGACTCTTGGTCTATGTGCAGATATCTGATTGGAGCTGACATAGTGACTTCTTTTTTTCTCTTTTGCACATAAACGGTTAAACTATATTCATTAGTAAAAATGACCACTCCACACCACACCATGAGGGCCCCCCTGAGCAAAGGGTGACACCAGCCATAGCAACGCCACTCCCTTTATCTGTAAGTCGCTGGAGTGCACGGCAGGCTTGCTTTTCTGAAGGAAGTGGAATTGTGAACTGTCTGAACTCTGAATGGCTGTATAGTCAGTAGTGGCATGTGACACATGTGGCAATAATAATGTGTCTGCTGGCCTGCAGCCTGGTAAAGACCTGTGTCATGTCATGTGTGATGTGCATCCCAATTATGCCATACATACGTGTACAGATACTGGTCCTGTACTCCTGTGAGGCTGCAAGGCAGGGGTGTGGTGTGGACCACTTATGAGACTGCATGTGCTTAGGCTTCATGCACATGGCCGTTGTTTGGGTCCAAATCCATTGCTCCGTTCCGTGGCCCCGCCAAAAAAATAGAACATGTCCTATTCTTGTCAGTTTTGCGGACAAGAATAGGCATGTCTACAATGGGACGCCCATTCCGTTACGCAAATTGCAGAAGGCACACGGGCGGCTTCCGTTTTTTGCGGACCGCAAAAAACGGCACAGTCGTGTGCATGAGGCCTTACAGTCCCTAAATAAATAATACTGCAGTAGTAGTTCACTACTCTACAAGGTGTGTGGATTTTTTTTTTTGTGTGTGTTGTGGTGGAGGGCGTGATTGCATGCTAGGGTGTGTGAAGGCGGGATCCAGGGGGCCCAAGTAAATTCTTGCACAGGGTCCAATCAATATTAAAGACGGCCCTGCTGATGGGTCTTCCCCCTTCAACTTCTGGGTCTCCAAATTGGGCACATGACCTGAGCTTGCCCTTCATGCCTTGGAGGTGTTGGCCTGCCTTGCAGCCAGTGTATTGTCTGAACGTTTGTTTAGCACGGCTGGAGGGGGTTATCACAGGTTATATTTCCCAATGTTTTGGGGTGTACCCTAATGTAAAAAAATAAATTAAAACCAAAAACCAGTGTATGCTACATTCTCCTCCTCCTCCACCGCCGCTTCCACCTACACCGCCACGTCCACTGCCTCCTCAACCTCCTACTCCATATGGACCTCGTCCTCCTTGATCAAGATTATTATTTTTATTTTTAAATATTTTATGTTATTTGAAGTCATTTCCCTATCCACATTTGTTTGCAGAGCACTTGCCAGAATGGTTCGTCTAGTTGCAACTTTCTCTTCCATAGATACTTCATAGAAGAACTTGTCGTTCTCTACATTCCATCCCAATCCAAGTACGTTCTGAACTGGAAGATGATCATAATTGAGTTCTACATTCTTCATTGTTGCTGCACATTCAGAGTCACTGATGGATTCCAGTACCTCTCTGTTGTTTGAGATGAATTTGTGAAGGCACAGGTTTCCTCTTGCGCATAACTCTTGGCTTTCTTTCACTAGTTTGATTGCAGATTCTGTGGACTTATACGACCATCATCTACATAAAAGTTTTTCTATAGAAAATTTGCTGCTGATGAGCAATACTTCATACCATAATTGGCGCAACCTGGAGACAATGCTGCTCCAAACAAGTGTACTTTCATTCTATATTCTTCTGGCTCTGTATCTGTATCTCCATCTTCCCACCATAGAAACCTCAGGAAGTCTCTATCTTCATTCTTCACATTAAACTGGTGGAAAATCTTTTCAACGTCACACATGACCGCTACGGGATACTTTCTGAATCTACAGAGTACTCCAGGCAGATCGTTTGTAAGATCTGGTCCATTTAGTAGATGATCATTCAATGCAACACCATTGTAATTTGCTGAGCAATCAAATACTACTCTAATCTTATCTGGTTTATTTGAGTGGTAAACACCTTGATATGGGATGTACCACACTTCTCCTTCTTTAGGTTGGTTATTAACTTTCTCTGCATTTCCTTCTTTGAGGATGCCTTCCATGAATTTCAAATAATCATTCTTGAGTTTGGGATATGTTCCCAACCTTTTCTTCAAACATTTAAATCTTACTAGAGCAAGATTTATGTTGTTTGGCAGATGAGGACGCTCTCTAAAAGGTAAGGGCATTTCAAGATGACCTTGTTGATTCTGCTGAATACTTTCTTCTAGAATGTGTACGAACTTTATGTCTTCTTGAGATACACTCTTCTTTAGAACTTATGTCTGCAAAGTCGGATTCAAGGATCTTGAGTACTTTCGCTGGACTTACAGTTGGTAACTCTTGGACAGATATTCGATGACACAATCCTGCCACCTGTCTTGAGTTTGCGATCTGCTGTTTTCATCCAACAACACCCCATCCTAAGTCAGTTTGAACAGCGTAGGGTTCACCATTTCCTCCTGTGATTACCTTTCGTGGTACCAAGGCTTCGGGACAATTGTAAGCTATCAACAGTCCAACACCAAACTCCTTCAGCGGGGACGTTTCATGAGATATGACAGATAGGTGCTCCCATTTATTGGCTGTTTCACAGGTAGGTATGCGATCTCGATCTAGAGGTATATCGTTTTTTCTATAAGCTGGAGGTAGATCTAATGTGAAGTTTGAAAGTCCTCTAACTCTCAGTCCTTTGACCCTTTCACTGTTCACTAACGTGTCTCTCCCCGTCATTGTGGTGAGTTTGAGCTTCACTGGTTCTGTAGCCACTTGTAATTTCTTGAAGATTTCTTGATCATTGAAGGTGACATCACTCTGGGCATCCAGTAGTGCATAGGCGTATACCTTCTTGTTCCTCCTTTTAGGATTTGAAATGCACACTGCTACAACCAATGATGTGCCATTGCTTTCTCCTTTCCTCACTCTGCAAGAGAATACAGATACTTTCTTTCCTACCTCAGTATCTTTAGGTAAAAAGGTTTTATCTTTCTTTGGACGGTCTTCATGTAGTGGTGTAGGATGGTGTCCTTTGCAAACGCTGCATGTGGCCTTTTTCTTGCACTTCTTAGTAACATGGCCTTTTCTTAGACATCCAAAACACAGTTGGTTATCCAGTACAATTTTTTTTTTTTTATCTGGGGACTTCTCCTTCAATTGTTGGCACTTGTGTATGGAGTGGTTCTCTCCACAGAATAATATTTGAAGGTAGTCTGAAGATTTGTCGGTTCTGTCTCTCTACTGATCCCAGTAGTGACTTTGGACTTGCTCTCGTAGGTATCTGGACCTTTAGCTGCTGTGTTGGTTCCAAAGCTAGTTGCTCTTGCACATCTTATATCTCTCACAGACCTTCCTTCTTTCCTAAGGATTTTAAGACGTAAGATGCTGTTACTGGAATATATGCTATCCGTGCTTCCTTATTGATGAACCCAGAGACTTCTTTAAAACTTGGGAAGTCCTTATCTAGATCTAACTGTTCAGTCACATAGCAATTCCATCTAGAAGCCACTTCTTCAGGTAGCTTAGTTAGCATCCTGTGGTTTTCTAGATAATCGTTCAGTACCGCTAGTCCTCGTACATGTGGGATGGCATTGCTGCCTGCTTGCAGGAAGTCAGCATACTTTTGGAGTTTGGAGTGTTCTTTAGTAGTGTTGATCACGAATATTCGAATTTTTATCGCGAATATAGGTACTTCAAAAATTCATGAATCTTTCGAATATAGTGATATACTGTATATTCGTAATTTTGAATATTCAAATTTTTTTTTAATCAGTACACATGATCCCTCCCTGCTTCTAGCTTGTGGGCTAATGAGAAGGCTGCAGTATATTTGACTTTAGAAGTAGTGTTGTTTGCGAATTTTTGTAATGCTAATTTTTATTGTGAATTTTTAAACGTACAACTATTAGACAAAGAAGATTATAGCACTATATTAGCTAAATTGCTCTATTTTCGTTTTTTTCGAATATTCGCTATATTGCTATATATTCTTGTTTTAGAATATTACGAATATTCGAAAAAATGAAGTTATAGCAATATAGCGAATATTCGGGGAAAAAAACGAATATAGAGCAATTTAGCTAATATAGTGCTATAATCTTTTTTTTATAGTTGTCATTTTTTTCCAATCTGAAATTCAGATCAGAAAAAAATTACAACTATTAGACAAAGAAGATTATAGCACTATATTAGCTAAATTGCTCTATATTTGTTTTTTATATTCGCTATATTGCTATATATTCTTGTTTTAGAATATTACGAATATTTGAAAAAACAAAGTTATAGCAATTTAGCTAATATAGTGCTATAATCTTCTTTGTCTAAAAGTTGTAAGTTGAAAAATTTGCACTAAAAATTTGCATTACAAAAATTTGCATAATACATGATCATTACCTTGCTGATTTTTCGAGTAAAAAAAATCGTAGACTATAACAAATATTCGAATTTGTGAATATTGGACGAATATTCTACAAAATATTTGCTAAATATCGCAAATTCGAATATGACCCCTGCCGCTCATCACTAGTTCGAACACGTGCAGCAGCCATTTTAGAAAAAATACAATTCGTTATGATGAAGCAAGAGGAAATTCGACTTTGGTACGAATATAATTTTTCTTGCAATTCGGATCGAATTCCACTTTGTCAACTTCGATTCGCTCATCTCTAATGGGAAGCAGTAAATTTACTGTTCCACTTTACTGATAGAAGTTAAAAAATAAAAAAATAAAATAAATTCACCTGAAATCAGGGGCATTGTGCTTTTCATTCTGCATTGCCTGGGAGGGATTGACGGACACGTACTGTGAAATTGGGTGGGGCAGGGATACCATACTAAATTTTGCAATGGGGCCCTGTGAGATCTGTGTATTTCCCTGTGTAAAGGACTATTCTTTGAGCACTTTTATGATACTGTTCCTTGTACACTATATGACAGTATTTTGTAGACACTGAATGATGCTATTGTTTGCGCACTATATGGCTGTTTTAATTATCCAGCAGTATATCTATATTTTGACTTTTTATTAGGTATTATTAGGCACTATTATGTGGGTGCTGTTTTGTTACTCCCTTCATGACATACTTTTTCCATGTGTCCTGTTAGGACACATGAATCCCCACCCAGGAGCTATTTTTCTATTATATCATTTTTGAATGTATATTCTATAGGGAATAAACCTGAGTGGAGGACAGAAGCAGCGGGTGAGCCTGGCTCGGGCAGTATATCAGAATACGGACATCTACATCCTTGATGACCCTCTCTCTGCTATTGACGCTCACGTGGGGAAACACATATTCGAGAAGGTGGTTGGCCCCAATGGTTTACTAAAAAACAAGGTAAACTGAAGACCATACAGCTCTATTCTGTGATGTAAACCAGTGTATAAATGGAAATATCAATTCATAAGAATCAGCCAACATTATAATAACACCCACCTCAAATGTGCGAAAGCGCAGGGCTGTATCACTTTATGGTCATTATATGTGATCCGACAGTACTAGTCTGATGTAGCACATCATTCTATATTTTGCGTGTTTGTATGCTTATCTCTCCTCCTCTCTTCACAGACCCGCATCCTGGTCACTCATGGTGTAAGCTTTCTGAAACACACCGATGAGATTGTGGTGTTGGTGAATGGCGGTGTTACTGAGACCGGCTCATATAAAACATTACTGGCAAACAATGGAGCTTTTGCAGAGTTCCTCAGGACGTACGCTAAGCAAGACAATACCAAGGAGTCAGAGCCTACAGGTAAAGACAATCTAGATTATAGTTGTATTGTAGATATGAAATCTTCTTTTACAGATCATATACAATTCATGTCAAATGCATGTGTATTTGTATCCTTTTAATTTAGACTTGGTATTTAAAGAAATCCTGCAAGTGAAAAAAAAAAACTAGTATTTTCAATGCCAGCGACCAGGTAGAGATACAGAGAGGTCTCCCACTTAAGAAAGACCTGTCACCGCTCCTGACATGCCTGTTTTAATAGCTTCATGCATTCCCCATGTAATAACAATTCTGGGACATCTATTCCTTTGGCTCTATGTTGTGTCGTTCCTTTATTATTTCTACTAGAAGTTATGAATGAATTGCTAGCAGTCTGCAGTAAGGGTACAGAGGGGAGGTAACCACTTGGGGGGAAATTCCCTGCACAGTCTGACAATGGCAGCACTGATTGGATAGAGCGAGACTGTGCAGGGACACACCTCCAACTGGTTACCACCCCTCTGCACCCTTACTGCAGACTGCTAGCAATTCATTTAAACCTTCTAGTAGAAATAATAAAGGAATGACACAACATAGAGCCATAAAATAGATACTCTAGAATTGTTATTACATGTGGAATGCATGAAGCTATTAAAACAGGCATGTCAGGAGCGGTGACAGGTCCTATTTAAGCATTTGCATTATTATGTGCAATTTATATACCACACTGAGCCAGGATTATGTATACCTTACTATTCTTTGGTTTAATGGTGTATTCTGATAGGTAAAAGTTACCCCAGATCCACAGGATAGGGGATAACTATCAGAATGCTTGTACTGCTCTGATAAACAGTTTAATTTATTTATGTAAACAAGTTAGGATCTATAATCGAGGAGATTCCAACTTATTTTCCCCAAATAAAAAGCTAACAAGAGCTTGTGATTTGTGCTAAGTTGAAGACAAAAGGAAGAAAGTTGTATACAATATATATATATATATATATTTATTCATAATATTTCAGTGCAATAATAAAAAAATATATATATATAATATGATAGAAAATTGGTGGCAATTAAAGAATAATCAAGATGCACCTAGGTTTTAGAGGAGGAAAATAAGAAAAAAAATATTTTAAACCAAAAGGTGTGCTTTTAGTCGGGTTTGATCTAATGGTGGTCTGTGGATGGCACTGTTATGGGGGATCTGTGGATGGCACTGTTATGGGGGATCTGTGGATGGCACTGTTATGGGGGATCTGTGGATGGCACTGTTATGGGGGATCTGTGGATGGCACTGTTATGGAGGATCTGTGGATGGCACTGTTATGGGAGATCTGTGGATGGCACTGTTATGGGAGATCTGTGGATGGCACTGTTATGGGAGATCTGTGGATGGCACTGTTATGGGGGGGATCTGTGGATGACACTGCTATGGGGGGATCTGTGGATGACACATATATAGCATCTTATGCTATATATGTGTCATTCACAGACTCCCCCTCCATAACAGTGTCCCTGTGTAAATAGTGACCCCCAATACAGGAGGTGGAGGCCGGCAAATGGTGTTGAAATCGCGGTGGGGCCCGCTGCAGTCACTGTACTCTATTACACCGGGCCCCGCACATAGCGATATTCATATGTAAAGTGTAGGCAATCCATGTATAGCAATACTCTGCGGTAGCGCAATTCACCTAGTACTCACTATGAAACTCCCGTACTAACAGGCAGGCCGGTCGGTCACTCCTTCCACTTTATTAATGAAGCAAGTGGAGCATGCGAGTGACAAAGTGAGTGACCGGCCAGCCTGCCTGCTAGTACGGGAGTTTCATAGTGAGTAATAGGTGGATTGCGCTACAGCAGAGGATTGCTATACTTTACATATGGATTGCCTACACTTTACATATGGATTGCCTGCACTTTACATATGACTACTGCTATGTGGGGGGCCCGGTGACAGTGCCATTTTACCCCCACTTTTGGGGGAAAGAAAGTGCTTTTTATGGGGGCGAAAAATACTGTATATGCAATCAATAAGACAAAATAACCTATAGGATGTAGATATAATCAAACTGGTATCTTAGTAATAACAGACACAAAAGAAAACTTAAGATTGACACTTGATTTCTCACAGCGAACAGATTTTCCTGATTCAAAGTAAAGTTAGGCTTTCACCATCTGATGTAATAAATATCAATTCAATTAGACTATATGACTAGAACTATAATCGGTTCTCTGGAGATCACACAATTGTATAGATTAATCTCCCTAGATTGAAAAGACTCAATTGATGCTGCAGGTACAATTATCTCAAATCAATCTAGATCCTACAAAGAACAATATGGTCTGTTTGAATAAATATGTATATGTGTATATGGCAATCAGTTGCCTAATATACAGACAAAAATGTATACAATACCAGAGAATCTGTCTGGAAGAAACCAGCATCAATGTTCAAATTCAAGATTCAAGGTTCTATTTTCCTTCTGATCTCTCCTCTCTCTTATGTGGCTTTGTCATCTTGTTGTGGCTTTCCTGGATTGATCTGATGGATGGATCGATCTGATGTAATGGTCTCCCGCTGTGTCCCCTCATACTATCTTTTATCTCTCTCCTGAAAAGGGGCTTGACTTGGTCTTCACCATGACTATGACATAGTTTTGTATTATATCATCCCCTTTTTCTTACCTCAACTCTACCACAAGGGGGCACTATGGGTCTATGTACGTTGGTGAAATTAAAAATCAATTCTTCTATTTTCTTTTAATTTGACAAAAGATAACCTTTGACCTAAATCTAGGACAATGCTATAAATATAGATAAGAATGACAATTAGGCTTGCTACTGTCAGACATTTAATCAACTAGAAAGATATACAATTTGAGACAAGCTCTTTCACAGGACACGTATCTCCTTATCAAATCAAATCAAATCAAATAAGCTTTATTGGCAGGACTAAATACATTTTAGGGAAATTATTGGGTAGGGTTGGGGGATAGGGACATATACAGGGTGGGGGTATAGGAGTCTATGGTATATCAGGCTCCTCTCAGTTTATGGCAGGCAGTAATATATTGTGCTGCTGTGGCCGCTGTGTTCTCCTCTTCCCCCAGCAGTATCGAGAGTCTCTCTTCCTCCTCCATGGAAGATGAAGTCTGGGCAGAGATCAGACAGTCTCCTGAAGTGAGTCTCCCTCACTGCTGAGTATTTGGGGCACCACAGCAGGAAATGAGCCTCATCCTTCACGGCCTCCTGGTCGCACTGCTGGCCCAGTCTGCTCTCACTGGGCATGTACCTCTGTCGGTGACGCCCCGATTCAATGAGCAGGCTGTGGGCGCTCAGTCTGTACCGGCTCAGGATCTGTCTGTCTTTTGGATTGGGGAGTTTCTCCAGATATGGGGCCAGTTTGTACTCCCTCTGCAGGCTCTGGTATCTCCTTATCTGTGCATTCTTTAGATATGTAGTAATTAACTTCAACCATTCTTGTTCACACACACATAACAAGTCTATATTGGAAACCTGACCTAATTCCACACACCATGAATATATTTTGATTACCAAAAATGAATTCTAATTGATTTCAGTTTCTTAGAACATAACTTGTAGAATAAAATATATAATCCACAATACAATCACTTTATAGCTATATACTCCATACAATGCATATAAAGTGTATCCTCTTCTATAAATTGGGATGATTTTATTTATTTTTTAGCACATTAGTCCATGGCTTTGCAGGGGCCTGCATGTTTTATGGTACATCTTTACCTCCCCCATTCAATTTACAACCTGGGAATTGTTTAGGCAAGCATTCCTAACTTTTTAGTCAGTGATTTTCTGTCTTGAGAAAGCCTTAACTCACACTGCCCTTTCAGAAAACAGACAAGATGGCTACCAGAATGTCCATATACCCATCTTTAAATGTAATCTGTATAGAGGCTTTGATAATATTGATTCCTATTCTGCTTAATATATTTGACAAATTCCACCCCCCCCTTTTCCCACGTTAGTCAAGTGCACAACTTTAGACATAACTGGGAAAAAGGTCAGAAGAAATATCATGTCCATCAAAATATATTTTTAATGTGAAAGAAGTCTGGATAAAGGAAAGGTATTGTCTTTCCCGGAATTAAGTCCATAAATCTTTCTATGATGATGTATAGTCTTGTGTACACGCAGTCTTACCCTTCGGGCCTCGATGCGCTTAGCTGACTAATTCAACAGGGAGGAAAAAAAGAAGGCATGACACTTTGCCATGGGCCACAAAGGCCTAGAAAATAAGGCACCTATTCCAGAGAGTAATTTCCTAGCACTTATCAAATGGAGAGTCAACAAAAAAAGGGGAGGAAGGAAGGGGGATCTCAAGGTTTAAAGGGTTCAGACGAGATATAGAGAATGTGAAGAAAACAATTTAATAAACATGGGGAAAAAGTATCTTTAAAATAAAAGAACATTACCAACCGTGAATTTATAGACTAAGATTTAAGAAAACCCCCAAAATTATATAAACCAAATAAGTGTTATATAGGAAGATCAAACGCCTGTTTGAAAAGTAAGGGTTTCAGTGCACGTCTGAATGAGAGAAGACTGGGAATCATTTTCAGGGCCAGAGGTAGGTGGTTCCAAAATCTGGCCCATTGAGCCGAAAAGGATCTACCTCCACGTCTGATCTTGTTAACTTGCGGGATGTTAAAATTCGCAGAGTTACTGGACCTAGACCATATTAGTCTTTTATTTGTATCAAATATGTTAGATCCTAGAAAGGTACATCATCACACGGATCCTGTGTTCAATGGTCTTGGCATGCAGGTTAGAGTGGAATTCGGCATTAATCATGCCATTATTATCGTGAGCTCTGCCAAACTATAGGCATTCTTGAGAACAGACTATAATTCCCTGGGACTCTAATTGGATTGAAATTTCAGGGAAAATATGGCCCTCCTTGCAGCAGTAGCTGACCTATAAGGACCGAACTCTGTTTTTATTTCTGAAACAACCTCTGACCAGGTATCTATGCCCATATCATGGAGAAAATTAAAGAAATACCTGTGCTTTGGCTCAAACACCCAGTAAATGAATTCAATTTTCTGCTTATCACGTTCTCAATGTAGGGTCCCCATTGCCTCTTCATAGGTTTCTATATGATTTACTATAGAAGGTGATCCTTTCTAAGGCTACTTTCACACTTGCGCTTGATCGGATCCTTTCTGAACGGATCCGATCATATTAATGCAGACGGAGGCTCCGTTCAGTACGGATCCGTCTGCATTAATAACTTAGAAAAAATTCTAAGTGTGAAAGCAGCCTGAGCGGATCCGTTCAGACTTTCAATGTAAAGTCAATGGGGGACGGATCCGCTTGAAGATTGAGCCATATGGTGACATCTTCAAGCGGATCCGTTCCCATTGACTTACATTGTAAGTCTGAACGGATCCGCTCGCCTCCGCACGGCCAGGCGGACAGCTGAACGCTGCAAGCAGCGTTCAGCTGTCCGCCTGTCCGTGCGGAGGCGAGCGGAGCGGAGGCTGAACGCCGCCAGACTGATGCAGTCTGAGCGGATCCGCTCCATTCAGACTGCATCAGGGCTGGACGGAGGCGTTTGGGTCCGCTCGTGAGCTCCTTCAAACGGAGCTCACGAACGGACCCATGAACGCTAGTGTGAAAGTAGCCTTAGTAAAGAGACCCACATTTTCTTTTCAAAACTTGATAACCCCTGTCATGTCAACCATAGGCTGATTGACTTTCTGTGACAAACTTTTGGAGGGCTTAGGAGGAGAGATGGGTTTTAACTTAGGAAGAGAATGTTCTTTAAAATAAATTCGTGTCACGGTGGGGAGTGGGGAAAACCCCCCACCGTACAATGTCAGGTATAAAGAGGAAGCAGCTAGTCCAGGGCGCCGAGATCAGGGAGCAGGTCACCTCCTATTGCGTCCCTAATCCTCTCCCTAACTCCTAACTGTATGAGCGGACCTTGATGGTAGGATGGAAACCTTTGGCCCTGAGTCTTCCTGAGAATCCCTCACAAAGGAGCAGGGGAGAGACGACCTGTTCTTCACAGACACGGATGAACAGGAGTCTCAAATGGCCTAGCAGCAGGGAAAGGAAAAGACCATATGCAGCAACAGAGTCGGCAGGTAAGAACACCAGAAACACACTTACCTGCCGCAGCCACCACGACTGGAACCCATGCATAAGTACAGGTGCCCACACACCTAATAGGACACCGTACAAACAACACCACACACAGGTATCCAGCACTCCTGATACTGCCTGGGCCCCAAACAGCAAGGTGCACGGCAGCCCCAGGCAGCACTGCATGCAGACTTATGGTTCACCCCTCTGGGAAACCAACCCCCTTCCGGAGGGACAACACACACAGGGAAACATCTTGCACACATGCAGGGACAAACACCAACAACATCCCAGACATGTAATAACAAACAAGACGTACAACAAACCCTGAACATAAACCCACACCAAACATATAACATGTGAGGTAGGGTACATAGGGGATGCAAGGGAGACAAAGGAATGACATTGCAGATGACGTTGATGTCCTACAAGGTGGCCCTCAAGGACTGGGCAGATAGAATACCCTGGACTGGAGCAGAGCTCTAGCACCAACGACAGCTGAAGTACAACTGACTCCAGCCAGGAAGCCACAGGAGATAAAACCCAAGTGACCACAGCCAGTCAGGGAGTTAACCCTAACAGCACCAGACAGGGGGAGCCTGCTTTCACTTGTGCATTGCGTGAAAATTGCAGAAAGCTCTATATTGTGTGTTTTTCATGCAATGCAGGCCCCATAGAAGTGAATGGGGATACGTGAAAATCACAAGCATCCGCAAGCAAGCATCCACTTGTTCTCGCTGCTCGGCTCTCTTTGAGGACCTGGGTGGAAAAGGACTTTTGGTGACGTCACTGCACTCATCACGTGGTCCATCTCCATGGTGATGGACCATGTGATGAGCGCAGTGACGTCACCAAAGGTCCTTTTCCTCCCAGGTCCTCAAAGAAGAAGAAAGAAGTCGAGCCGGGCAGCGCGAACAAGTGGATGAGGTGAGTTTAATTATAATTTTTTTTATTTTTTAACCCCTCAATCCCTAATTTACTTAGCATTCTGTATAAAGAATGCTATTATTTTCCCTTATAACCATGTTATAAGGGAAAATATAAAAATCTACAGAATACCTAACCCAAACCTGAACTTCAGTGAAGAAGTCCGGGTTCGGGTCTGGGTACCGCATTCAATTTTTTCTCACGTGCATGCAAAATGCATTGCACTCACACGGGAAAAACTGAAGAACGCAACGCAATTGCATACAAAACTCACCCCACTTGCAGGCAAAATCGCACGATTTTACCGCAACGCACCCGCATCCTATCCAGCCCTCACATGCAACGCCCCGTGTGAAAGAGGCCTTACACTACTAGCGGGTTTTTCCTGTCTGAACTGCAGAGATGCTGCATCCTGGCTATTTATCTCCTGTTGCAATCTTATATTAGCATTATACAGACTTTCACATTCTTTTTCCAGATCCAATTTTGACTTATTACATTCTAACGTCTCATTAGAAACTTGATCCAAATCCTTTTTTAGACCCTGGATCATTTCTCTATTGTTGGTTTCTGGTATTCTGGTAATCTCTGTCACAATATTCTGACATTTTAGCAGACTCAATTTCAAATTTATTTATCTCTTTTTGTAACTGATCAATTTTATCAGCCTTCTGGCTGTTTTTAGGCTTCGCTTTATTTATTGTTCTGCCAATTCACAAATCAGATAAAGAAATTCTGGCCATGATCAGAGCACCAGTAGATTTTTATCCTTCTTTGTTTTAGCGTCAACAATGCGATAGAGAAAACCAGCAAACCCTGATTCATCAGACCAAATATCCTGTATATATTCTGAAACTTTTCTCTGCAGTCCAACTGCCCAGTCATTTATATCCTCTTTTATTCCCAATTTTTCTTGAATAAAAGACATCACTTGAAATTTGACTAATTCTCTAATATCTACATCATGCATACCAGCCGCAGCTTCTACCTCAGACTGAAGCATTTTGCCAGCAAAACTGTTGATCTCAGACATTTTAAATTTTGCACTTATTTTACAATAACCAATTAACGTCTAGAAACCTTAGAGTAACAACAATATATATAATTTGCACAATTACCCTTTTTTATCAGCTTAGACAGATCTCAGCAGTGCCTTCATTTATGTCAGAATGTTTATACTGCTCTGATAAACAGTTTAATTTATTTATGTAAACAAGTTAGGATCTATAATGGAGGAGATTCCAACCTATTTTTCACAAATAAAAAGCTAACAAGAACTTGTGATCTGTGCTAAGTTGAACACAAAAGGAAGACAGTTGTATACAATATATATATATATATATATATATATATATTTATTAATAATATTTCAGTGCAATAATTAAAAAAAAATCTAATATCATACGATAGAAAATAAGTGGCAATTCAAGAATAATCCATTTATATGCAATCAATAAAACAAAATAACCTATAGGATGTAGATTTAATACATAATCAAACTAGGATCTTAGTAATAACAGACAAAAAAGAAAACTTAAGATTGACACTTGATTTCCGCAAGCGAACAGATTTTCCTGATTTAAAGTAAAGTTAGGCTATTACCATGTGATGTAATAGATATCAATTCAATTAGACTATATGACTAGAACTATAATCAGTTCTCTGGAGATCACACAATTGTACAGTCATGGCCAAAAGTTTTGAGAATTACATAAATATTGGAAATTGGAAAAGTTGCTACTTAAGTTTTCATAATAGCAATTTGCATATACTCCAGAATGTTATGAAGAGTGATCAGATGAATTGCATAGTCCTTCTTTGCCATGAAAATTAACTTAATCCCCAAAAAACCTTTCCACTGCATTTCATTGCTGTCATTAAAGGACCTGCTGAGATCATTTCAGTAATCGTCTTGTTAACTCAGGTGAGAATGTTGACGAGCACAAGGCTGGAGATCAGGCTGATTGGGTTAAAATGGCAGACTTGACCTGTTAAAAGGAGGGTGATGCTTGAAATCATTGTTCTTCCATTGTTAACAATGGTGACCTGCAAAGAAATGCGTGCAGCCAATATTGCGTTGCATAAAAATGGTTTTACAGGCAAGGATATTGTGGCTACTAAGATTGCACCTCAATCAACAATTTATATGATCATCAAGAACTTCAAGGAAAGAGGTTAAATTCTTGTTAAGAAGGCTTCAGGGCGTCCAAGAAAGTCCAGCAAGCGCCAGGATCGTCTCCTAAAGAGGATTCAGCTGCGGGATCGGAGTGCCACCAGTGCAGAGCTTGCTCAGGAATGGCAGCAGGCAGGTGTGAGCGCATCTGCACGCACAGTGAGGCGAAGACTTTTGGAAGATGGCCTGGTGTCAAGAAGGACAGCAAAGAAGCCACTTCTCTCCGAAAAAAACATCAGGGACAGATTGATGGGGGAAAGTAATATTCTCCGATGAAGCCTCTTTCCGATTGTTTGGGGCATCAGGAAAAAGACTTGTCTGGAGAAAAAAAGGTGAGCGCTACCATCAGTCCTGTGTCATGCCAACAGTAAAGCATCCTGAGACCATTCATGTGTGGGGTTGCTTCTCATCCAAGGGAGTGGGCTCACGCACACTTTTGCCCAAAAACACAGCCATGAATAAAGAATGGTACCAAAACACCCTCCAACAGCAACTTCTTCCAACAATCCAACAACAGCTTGGTGAAGAACAATGCATTTTCCAGCACGATAGAGCACCGTGCCATAAGACAAAAGTGATAACTAAGTGGCTCAGGGACCAAAACGTTGACATTTTGGGTCCATGGCCTGGAAACTCCCCAGATCTTAATCCCATTGAGAACTTGTGGTCAATCCTCAAGAAGCGTGTGGACAAACAAAAACCCACTAATTCTGACAAACTCCAAGAAGTGATTATGAAAGAATGGGTTGCTATCAGTAAGGAATTGGCCCAGAAGTTGATTGAGAGCATGCCCAGTTGAATTGCAGAGGTCCTGAAAAAAAAGGGCCAACACTGCAAATACTGAGTCTGCATAAATGTCATGTAATTGTCGATAAAAGCCTTTGAAGCGTATGAAGTGCGTGTAATTATATTTCACTACATCACAGAAACAACTGAAACAATGATCTAAAAGCAGTTTAGCAGCAAACTTTGTGAAAACTAGTATTTGTGTCATTCTCAAAACTTTTGGCCACGACTGTATATATATCAATTGTATAGATTATTCTACCTATATTAAAAAGACTCAATTGATGCTGCAGGTACAATTGTCTCAAATCAATCTAGATCCTACAAAGAACAATGCGGTCTATTTGAATAAATATGTATATGTGTATATGGCAATCAGTTGCCTAATATACAGACAAAAATGTATACTATACCAGAGAATCTGTCTGGAAGAAACCAGCGTCAATGTTCAAATTCAACATTCAAGATTCTATTTTCCTTCTGATCTTTCCTCTCTCTTATGTGGCTTTGTCGTCTTGTTGTGGCTTTCCTGGATTGATCTGATGGATCAATCCGATGTAATGGCCACCCCCTGTGTCCCCTCATACTATCTTTTATCTCTCTCCTGAAAAGGGGCTTGACTTGGTCTTCCACGTGACTATGACATCATTTTGTATTATATCATCCCCTTTTTCTTACCTGAACTCTACCACAAGCGGGCACTATGGTTCTATGTAACAGATTTTCGAGTCTTCATCTGATTTTATCTTTGTCTTTCTTGCAGTACTACTCAATACAGATGAAGATGATGGTGAAGATCCCGTAGAACAAGCCCCCGAAGTAGCAGAAGACATTGTGACAATGACACTTAAGAGAGAAAACAGTCTACACAGGAGGAAGCTTAGCAGGTGAGATGACTGATTTAGGACACAAAGTTTGATGGATTTGTAATTTACATTATGGCATAGATTATGCACGCCATCTAATCTGTAATTTATGATTTCTTCTCTACCTGCAGTTTAAGAAGGTCACTGAAGGAAGTAGCAAAGAACAAGGGAGAAGATGAGAAGACAATTGCAAAAGGACAAAAGCTGATT
Organism: Bufo gargarizans; assembly: GCF_014858855.1. Lineage (NCBI taxonomy): Eukaryota > Metazoa > Chordata > Amphibia > Anura > Bufonidae > Bufo > Bufo gargarizans. Next base: position 345,589,410 of record NC_058085.1, on the reverse strand, counting down.
AAAAAGGAGACAGTGGAGACTGGAAAGGTACAAATACAAATGTACTGCAATCATTCTCAGGCAGCACCCATAGTAGCAGGTCATGTCTCCACTAGTGTTGAGCACGAATATTCGAATGGTGAATTTTTATCTCGAATATGGCCACTTCGAGAATTCGCAAATATTTAGAATATAGTGCTAAATATTCGTTATGTCTAGGGATGAGCGAACTCGAACTGTATAGTTCGGGTTCGTACCGAATTTTGGGGTGTCCGTGACACGGACCCGAACCCGGACATTTTCGTAAAAGTCCGGGTTCGGGTTCGGTGTTCGTCGCTTTCTTGGCGCTTTTGTGACGCTTTCTTGGCGCTTTTTGAAAGGCTGCAAAGCAGCCAATCAACAAGCGTCATACTACTTGCCCCAAGAGGCCGTCACAGCCATGCCTACTATTGGCATGGCTGTGATTGGCCAGAGCACCATGTGACCCAGCCTCTATTTAAGCTGGAGTCACATAGCGCCGCCCGTCACTCTGCTCTGATTAGCGTAGGGAGAGGTTGCGGATGCGACAGTAGGGCGAGATTAGGCAGATTAACTCCTCCAAAGGACTTCACTTGATTAATCGATCGATCTGCAGCTGTGCATCATTGAGCTGCTGAAATTCAAATGCTCACTCACTGTTTTTAGGCTGCCCAGACCGTTTGTCAGTCACTTTTTTCTGGGGTGATCGGCGGCCATTTTGTGTCTTGTGCGGTGCTGCGACCAAGTGCATCCAAGCTGCGACCAAGTGCATTTAACCCTCAATGGTGTGGTTGTTTTTTGGCTAAAGCCTACATCAGGGTGAAGCTGTCACACCAAGTGCATTTAACCAGCAATAGTCTGTTCATTTTTTTGGCCATATACTAAATCAGGGGCAAGCTGCGCCTGTCACCAAGTGCATTTAACCCTCAATGGTGTGGTTGTTTTTTGGCTAAAGCCTACATCAGGGTGAAGCTGTCACACCAAGTGCATTTAACCAGCAATAGTCTGTTCATTTTTTGGCCATATACTACATCAGGGGCAAGCTGCGCCCGTCACCAAGTGCATTTAACCCTCAGTAGTGTGGTGCGTCAAGCTGTGACACCAAGTGCATTTAACCAGCAATAGTCTGTTCATTTTTTGGCCATATACTAAATCAGGGGCAAGCTGCGCCCGTCACCAAGTGCATTTAACCAGCAATAGTGTGGTTATTTTTTGGCCATATCCCAGTCTAATTCTGTCACTAAATCCATACCGGTCACCCAGCGCCTAAATACTAGGCCTCAAATTTATATCCCGCTAAATCTCTCGTTACCGCTGTCCTGTTGTGGCTGGGAAAGTTATTTAGTGTCCGTCAAAGCACATTTTTTGTTCTGGGTTGAAGTACAATTCCCAATTTAGCAATTTCATAATTTAGTGGTTCCTGCTATATCAGAGCTATTTGAAATCTATCCCTAAAAGGGTATATAATATTCAAGGTGCACATTGGGTCATTCAGAATAACTTCACACACACCCGCTACTGTGTATTTCCAAGTCTAATTCTGTCACTAAACCCATACCTGTCACCCAGCGCCTAAATACTAGGCCTCAAATTTATATCCTGCTAAATCTCTCGTTACCGCTGTCCTGTTGTGGCTGGGAAAGTTATTTAGTGTCCGTCAAAGCACATTTTTTGTTCTGGGTTGAAATACAATTCCCAATTTAGCAATTTCATAATTTAGTGGTTTCTGCTATATCAGAGCTATTTGAAATCTATCCCTAAAAGGGTATATAATATTCAAGGTGCACATTGGGTCATTCAGAATAACTTCACACACACCCGCTACTGTGTATTTCTAAGTCTAATTCTGTCACTAAACCCATACCTGTCACCCAGCGCCTAAATACTAGGCCTCAAATTTATATCCTGCTAAATCTCTCGTTAACGCTGTCCTGTTGTGGCTGGGAAAGTTATTTAGTGTCCGTCAAAGCACATTTTTTGTTCTGGGTTGAAATACAATTCCCAATTTAGCAATTTCATAATTTAGTGGTTTCTGCTATATCAGAGCTATTTGAAATCTATCCCTAAAAGGGTATATAATATTCAAGGTGCACATTGGGTCATTCAGAATAACTTCACACACACCCGCTACTGTGTATTTCCAAGTCTAATTCTGTCACTAAACCCATACCTGTCACCCAGCGCCTAAATACTAGGCCTCAAATTTATATCCTGCTAAATCTCTCGTTACCGCTGTCCTGTTGTGGCTGGGAAAGTTATTTAGTGTCCGTCAAAGCACATTTTTTGTTCTGGGTTGAAATACAATTCCCAATTTAGCAATTTCATAATTTAGTGGTTTCTGCTATATCAGAGCTATTTGAAATCTATCCCTAAAAGGGTATATAATATTCAAGGTGCACATTGGGTCATTCAGAATAACTTCACACACACCCGCTACTGTGTATTTCTAAGTCTAATTCTGTCACTAAACCCATACCTGTCACCCAGCGCCTAAATACTAGGCCTCAAATTTATATCCTGCTAAATCTCTTGTTAACGCTGTCCTGTTGTGGCTGGGAAAGTTATTTAGTGTCCGTCAAAGCACATTTTTGTTCTGGGTTGAAATACAATTCCCAATTTAGCAATTTCATAATTTAGTGGTTTCTGCTATATCAGAGCTATTTGAAATCTATCCCTAAAAGGGTATATAATATTCAAGGTGCACATTGGGTCATTCAGAATAACTTCACACACACCCGCTACTGTGTATTTCTAAGTCTAATTCTGTCACTAAACCCATACCTGTCACCCAGCGCCTAAATACTAGGCCTCAAATTTATATCCTGCTAAATCTCTCGTTAACGCTGTCCTGTTGTGGCTGGGAAAGTTATTTAGTGTCCGTCAAAGCACATTTTTTGTTCTGGGTTTAAATACAATTCCCAATTTAACAATTTCATAATTTAGTGGTTTCTGCTATATCAGAGCTATTTGAAATCTATCCCTAAAAGGGTATATAATATTCAAGGTGCACATTGGGTCATTCAGAATAACTTCACACACACCCGCTACTGTGTATTTCCAAGTCTAATTCTGTCACTAAACCCATACCTGTCACCCAGCGCCTAAATACTAGGCCTCAAATTTATATCCTGCTAAATCTCTCGTTAACGCTGTCCTGTTGTGGCTGGGAAAGTTATTTAGTGTCCGTCAAAGCACATTTTTTGTTCTGGGTTGAAATACAATTCCCAATTTAGCAATTTCATAATTTAGTGGTTTCTGCTATATCAGAGCTATTTGAAATCTATCCCTAAAAGGGTATATAATATTCAAGGTGCACATTGGGTCATTCAGAATAACTTCACACACACCCGCTACTGTGTATTTCTAAGTCTAATTCTGTCACTAAACCCATACCTGTCACCCAGCGCCTAAATACTAGGCCTCAAATTTATATCCTGCTAAATCTCTCGTTAACGCTGTCCTGTTGTGGCTGGGAAAGTTATTTAGTGTCCGTCAAAGCACATTTTTTGTTCTGGGTTTAAATACAATTCCCAATTTAACAATTTCATAATTTAGTGGTTTCTGCTATATCAGAGCTATTTGAAATCTATCCCTAAAAGGGTATATAATATTCAAGGTGCACATTGGGTCATTCAGAATAACTTCACACACACCCGCTACTGTGTATTTCCAAGTCTAATTCTGTCACTAAACCCATACCTGTCACCCAGCGCCTAAATACTAGGCCTCAAATTTATATCCTGCTAAATCTCTCGTTAACGCTGTCCTGTTGTGGCTGGGAAAGTTATTTAGTGTCCGTCAAAGCACATTTTTTGTTCTGGGTTGAAATACAATTCCCAATTTAGCAATTTCATAATTTAGTGGTTTCTGCTATATCAGAGCTATTTGAAATCTATCCCTAAAAGGGTATATAATATTCAAGGTGCACATTGGGTCATTCAGAATAACTTCACACACACCCGCTACTGTGTATTTCTAAGTCTAATTCTGTCACTAAACCCATACCTGTCACCCAGCGCCTAAATACTAGGCCTCAAATTTATATCCTGCTAAATCTCTCGTTAACGCTGTCCTGTTGTGGCTGGGAAAGTTATTTAGTGTCCGTCAAAGCACATTTTTTGTTCTGGGTTTAAATACAATTCCCAATTTAACAATTTCATAATTTAGTGGTTTCTGCTATATCAGAGCTATTTGAAATCTATCCCTAAAAGGGTATATAATATTCAAGGTGCACATTGGGTCATTCAGAATAACTTCACACACACACGCTTCTGTGCATTTCCAAGTCTAATTCTGTCACTAAATCCATACCGGTCACCCAGCGCCTAAATACTAGGCCTCAAATTTATATCCCGCTGAATTTGAATACAATACATTGGGCCAAATAATATATTTGTTGTTGTGGTGAACCATAACAATGAGAAAAACATCTAGTAAGGGACGCGGACGTGGACATGGTCGTGGTGGTGTTAGTGGACCCTCTGGTGCTGGGAGAGGACGTGGCCGTTCTGCCACATCCACACGTCCTAGTGTACCAACTACCTCAGGTCCCAGTAGCCGCCAGAATTTACAGCGATATATGGTGGGGCCCAATGCCGTTCTAAGGATGGTAAGGCCTGAGCAGGTACAGGCATTAGTCAATTGGGTGGCCGACAGTGGATCCAGCACGTTCACATTATCTCCCACCCAGTCTTCTGCAGAAAGCGCACAGATGGCGCCTGAAAACCAACCCCATCAGTCTGTCACATCACCCCCATGCATACCAGGGAAACTGTCTCAGCCTCAAGTTATGCAGCAGTCTCTTATGCTGTTTGAAGACTCCGCTGGCAGGGTTTCCCAAGGGCATCCACCTAGCCCTTCCCCAGCGGTGAAAGACATAGAATGCACTGACGCACAACCACTTATGTTTCCTGATGATGAGGACATGGGAATACCACCTCAGCATGTCTCTGATGATGACGAAACACAGGTGCCAACTGCTGCGTCTTTCTGCAGTGTGCAGACTGAACAGGAGGTCAGGGATCAAGACTGGGTGGAAGACGATGCAGGGGACGATGAGGTCCTAGACCCCACATGGAATGAAGGTCGTGCCACTGACTTTCACAGTTCGGAGGAAGAGGCAGTGGTGAGACCGAGCCAACAGCGTAGCAAAAGAGGGAGCAGTGGGCAAAAGCAGAACACCCGCCGCCAAGAGACTCCGCCTGCTACTGACCGCCGCCATCTGGGACCGAGCACCCCAAAGGCAGCTTCAAGGAGTTCCCTGGCATGGCACTTCTTCAAACAATGTGCTGACGACAAGACCCGAGTGGTTTGCACGCTGTGCCATCAGAGCCTGAAGCGAGGCATTAACGTTCTGAACCTGAGCACAACCTGCATGACCAGGCACCTGCATGCAAAGCATGAACTGCAGTGGAGTAAACACCTTAAAACCAAGGAAGTCACTCAGGCTCCCCCTGCTACCTCTTCTGCTGCTGCCGCCTCGGCCTATTCTGCGGCTGCCGCCTCGGCCTCTTCCTCCGCCTCTGGAGGAACGTTGGCACCTGCCGCCCAGCAAACAGGGGATGTACCACCAACACCACCACCACCACCTCCGTCACCAAGCGTCTCAACCATGTCACACGCCAGCGTTCAGCTCTCCATCTCACAAACATTTGATAGAAAGCGTAAATTCCCACCTAGCCACCCTCGATCCCTGGCCCTGAATGCCAGCATTTCTAAACTACTGGCCTATGAAATGCTGTCATTTAGGCTGGTGGACACAGACAGCTTCAAACAGCTCATGTCGCTTGCTGTCCCACAGTATGTTGTTCCCAGCCGGCACTACTTCTCCAAGAGAGCCGTGCCTTCCCTGCACAACCAAGTATCCGATAAAATCAAGTGTGCACTGCGCAACGCCATCTGTGGCAAGGTCCACCTAACCACAGATACGTGGACCAGTAAGCACGGCCAGGGACGCTATATCTCCCTAACTGCACACTGGGTAAATGTAGTGGCAGCTGGGCCCCAGGCGGAGAGCTGTTTGGCGCACGTCCTTCCGCCGCCAAGGATCGCAGGGCAACATTCTTTGCCTACTGTTGCCACCTCCTCCTTCTCGGCTTCCTCCTCCTCTTCTTCCACCTGCTCATCCAGTCAGCCACACACCTTCACCACCAACTTCAGCACAGCCCGGGGTAAACGTCAGCAGGCCATTCTGAAACTCATATGTTTGGGGGACAGGCCCCACACCGCACAGGAGTTGTGGCGGGGTATAGAACAACAGACCGACGAGTGGTTGCTGCCGGTGAGCCTCAAGCCCGGCCTGGTGGTGTGTGATAATGGGCGAAATCTCGTTGCAGCTCTGGGACTAGCCAATTTGACGCACATCCCTTGCTTGGCGCATGTGCTGAATTTGGTGGTGCAGAAGTTCATTCACAACTACCCCGACATGTCAGAGCTGCTGCATAAAGTGCGGGCCGTCTGTTCGCGCTTCCGGCGTTCACATCCTGCTGCTGCTCGCCTGTCTGCGCTACAGCGTAACTTCGGCCTTCCCGCTCACCGCCTCATATGCGACGTGCCCACCAGGTGGAACTCCACCTTGCACATGCTGGACAGACTGTGCGAGCAGCAGCAGGCCATAGTGGAGTTTCAGCTGCAGCACGCACGGGTCAGTCGCACTACAGAACAGCACCACTTCACCACCAATGACTGGGCCTCCATGCGAGACCTGTGTGCCCTGTTGCGCTGTTTCGAGTACTCCACCAACATGGCCAGTGGCGATGACACCGTTATCAGCGTTACAATACCACTTCTATGTCTCCTTGAGAAAACACTTAGGGCGATGATGGAAGAGGAGGTGGCCCAGGAGGAGGAGGAGGAGGAGGAGGAAGAGGGGTCATTTTTAGCACTTTCAGGCCAGTCTCTTCGAAGTGACTCAGAGGGAGGTTTTTGGCAACAGCAGAGGCCAGGTACAAATGTGGCCAGCCAGGGCCCACTACTGGAGGACGAGGAGGACGAGGATGAGGAGGAGGTGGAGGAGGATGAGGATGAAGCATGGTCACAGCGGGGTGGCACCCAACGCAGCTCGGGTCTATCACTGGTGCGTGGCTGGGGGGAAAGGCAGGACGATGACGATACGCCTCCCACAGAGGACAGCTTGTCCTTAACCCTGGGCAGCCTGGCACACATGAGCGACTACATGCTGCAGTGCCTGCGCAACGACAGCAGAGTTGCCCACATTTTAACCTGTGCGGACTACTGGGTTGCCACCCTGCTGGATCCACGCTACAAAGACAATGTGCCCACCTTACTTCCTGCACTGGAGCGTGATAGGAAGATGCGCGAGTACAAGCGCACGTTGGTAGACGCGCTACTGAGAGCATTCCCAAATGTCACAGGGGAACAAGTGGAAGCCCAAGGCCAAGGCAGAGGAGGAGCAAGAGGTCGCCAAGGCAGCTGTGTCACGGCCAGCTCCTCTGAGGGCAGGGTTAGCATGGCAGAGATGTGGAAAACTTTTGTCAACACGCCACAGCTAACTGCACCACCACCTGATACGCAACGTGTTAGCAGGAGGCAACATTTCACTAACATGGTGGAACAGTACGTGTGCACACCCCTCCACGTACTGACTGATGGTTCGGCCCCATTCAACTTCTGGGTCTCTAAATTGTCCACGTGGCCAGAGCTAGCCTTTTATGCCTTGGAGGTGCTGGCCTGCCCGGCAGCCAGCGTTTTGTCTGAACGTGTATTCAGCACGGCAGGGGGCGTCATTACAGACAAACGCAGCCGCCTGTCTACAGCCAATGTGGACAAGCTGACGTTCATAAAAATGAACCAGGCATGGATCCCACAGGACCTGTCCGTCCCTTGTCCAGATTAGACATTAACTACCTCCCCATAACCATATATTATTGGACTCCAGGGCACTTCCTCATTCAATCCTATTTTTATTTTCATTTTACCATTATATTGCGAGGCTACCCAAAGTTGAATGAACCTCTCCTCTGCCTGTGTGCTAGGCCTAAATATATGCCAATGGACTGTTGCAGTGGTGGCTGACATGAAGCCTGATTCTCTGCTATGACATGCAGACTAATTCTCTGCTGACATGAAGCCAGATTGTCTGTTACGGGACCTCTCTCCTCTGCCTGGGTGCTGGGCCTAAATTTATGACAATGGACTGTTGCAGTGGTGGCTGACGTGAAGCCTGATTCTCTGCTATGACATGCAGACTGATTCTCTGCTGACATGAAGCCAGATTGTCTGTTACGGGACCTCTCTGCTCTGCCTGTGTGCTAGGCCTAAATATATGCCAATGGACTGTTGCAGTGGTGGGTGACGTGAAGCCTCATTCTCTGCTATGACATGCAGACTGATTCTCTGCTGACATGAAGCCAGATCGTCTGTTACGGGACCTCTCTGCTCTGCCTGTGTGCTAGGCCTAAATATATGCCAATGGACTGTTGCAGTGGTGGGTGACGTGAAGCCTCATTCTCTGCTATGACATGCAGACTGATTCTCTGCTGACATGAAGCCAGATCGTCTGTTACGGGACCTCTCTGCTCTGCCTGTGTGCTAGGCCTAAATATATGCCAATGGACTGTTGCAGTGGTGGGTGACGTGAAGCCTCATTCTCTGCTATGACATGCAGACTGATTCTCTGCTGACATGAAGCCAGATTGTCTGTTACGGGACCTCTCTGCTCTGCCTGTGTGCTAGGCCTAAATATATGCCAATGGACTGTTGCAGTGGTGGGTGACGTGAAGCCTCATTCTCTGCTATGACATGCAGACTGATTCTCTGCTGTCATGAAGCCAGATTGTCTGTTACGGGACCTCTCTGCTCTGCCTGTGTGCTAGGCCTAAATATATGCCAATGGACTGTTGCAGTGGTGGGTGACGTGAAGCCTCATTCTCTGCTATGACATGCAGACTGATTCTCTGCTGACATGAAGCCAGATTGTCTGTTACGGGACCTCTCTGCTCTGCCTGTGTGCTAGGCCTAAATATATGCCAATGGACTGTTGCAGTGGTGGGTGACGTGAAGCCTCATTCTCTGCTATGACATGCAGACTGATTCTCTGCTGTCATGAAGCCAGATTGTCTGTTACGGGACCTCTCTGCTCTGCCTGTGTGCTAGGCCTAAATATATGCCAATGGACTGTTGCAGTGGTGGGTGACGTGAAGCCTCATTCTCTGCTATGACATGCAGACTGATTCTCTGCTGACATGAAGCCAGATTGTCTGTTACGGGACCTCTCTGCTCTGCCTGTGTGCTAGGCCTAAATATATGCCAATGGACTGTTGCAGTGGTGGGTGACGTGAAGCCTCATTCTCTGCTATGACATGCAGACTGATTCTCTGCTGTCATGAAGCCAGATTGTCTGTTACGGGACCTCTCTGCTCTGCCTGTGTGCTAGGCCTAAATATATGCCAATGGACTGTTGCAGTGGTGGGTGACGTGAAGCCTCATTCTCTGCTATGACATGCAGACTGATTCTCTGCTGACATGAAGCCAGATTGTCTGTTACGGGACCTCTCTGCTCTGCCTGTGTGCTAGGCCTAAATATATGCCAATGGACTGTTGCAGTGGTGGGTGACGTGAAGCCTCATTCTCTGCTATGACATGCAGACTGATTCTCTGCTGTCATGAAGCCAGATTGTCTGTTACGGGACCTCTCTGCTCTGCCTGTGTGCTAGGCCTAAATATATGCCAATGGACTGTTGCAGTGGTGGGTGACGTGAAGCCTCATTCTCTGCTATGACATGCAGACTGATTCTCTGCTGACATGAAGCCAGATCGTCTGTTACGGGACCTCTCTGCTCTGCCTGTGTGCTAGGCCTAAATATATGCCAATGGACTGTTGCAGTGGTGGGTGACGTGAAGCCTCATTCTCTGCTATGACATGCAGACTGATTCTCTGCTGACATGAAGCCAGATTGTCTGTTACGGGACCTCTCTGCTCTGCCTGTGTGCTAGGCCTAAATATATGCCAATGGACTGTTGCAGTGGTGGGTGACGTGAAGCCTCATTCTCTGCTATGACATGCAGACTGATTCTCTGCTGTCATGAAGCCAGATTGTCTGTTACGGGACCTCTCTGCTCTGCCTGTGTGCTAGGCCTAAATATATGCCAATGGACTGTTGCAGTGGTGGGTGACGTGAAGCCTCATTCTCTGCTATGACATGCAGACTGATTCTCTGCTGACATGAAGCCAGATTGTCTGTTACGGGACCTCTCTGCTCTGCCTGTGTGCTAGGCCTAAATATATGCCAATGGACTGTTGCAGTGGTGGGTGACGTGAAGCCTCATTCTCTGCTATGACATGCAGACTGATTCTCTGCTGACATGAAGCCAGATTGTCTGTTACGGGACCTCTCTCCTCTGCCTGTGTGCTAGGCCTAAATATATGCCAATGGACTGTTGCAGTGGTGGCTGACGTGAAGCCTCATTCTCTGCTATGACATGCAGACTGATTCTCTGCTGACATGAAGCCAGATCGTCTGTTACGGGACCTCTCTGCTCTGCCTGTGTGCTAGGCCTAAATATATGCCAATGGACTGTTGCAGTGGTGGGTGACGTGAAGCCTCATTCTCTGCTATGACATGCAGACTGATTCTCTGCTGTCATGAAGCCAGATTGTCTGTTACGGGACCTCTCTGCTCTGCCTGTGTGCTAGGCCTAAATATATGCCAATGGACTGTTGCAGTGGTGGGTGACGTGAAGCCTCATTCTCTGCTATGACATGCAGACTGATTCTCTGCTGACATGAAGCCAGATTGTCTGTTACGGGACCTCTCTCCTCTGCCTGGGTGCTGGGCCTAAATTTATGACAATGGACTGTTGCAGTGGTGGCTGACGTGAAGCCTGATTCTCTGCTATGACATGCAGACTGATTCTCTGCTGACATGAAGCCAGATTGTCTGTTACGGGACCTCTCTCCTCTGCCTGGGTGCTGGGCCTAAATTTATGACAATGGACTGTTGCAGTGGTGGCTGACGTGAAGCCTGATTCTCTGCTATGACATGCAGACTGATTCTCTGCTGACATGAAGCCAGATCCTCTGTTACGGGACCTCTCTCCTCTGCCTGGGTGCTGGGCCTAAATTTATGACAATGGACTGTTGCAGTGGTGGCTGACGTGAAGCCTGATTCTCTGCTATGACATGCAGACTGATTCTCTGCTGACATGAAGCCAGATCCTCTGTTACGGGACCTCTCTCCTCTGCCTGGGTGCTGGGCCTAAATTTATGAAAATGGACTCTTACAGTGGTGGGTGACGTGAAGCCTGATTCTCTGCTATGACATGAAGACTGATTCTCTGCTGTCATGAAGCCAGATTGTCTGTTACGGGACCTCTCTCCTCTGCCTGGGTGCCGGGGCCTAAATATCTGAGAATGGACTGTTCCAGTGGTGGGTGACGGGAAGCCAGATTCTCTGCTATGGAACCTCTCTCCAATTGATTTTGGTTAATTTTTATTTATTTAATTTTTATTTTAATTAATTTCCCTATCCACATTTGTTTGCAGGGGATTTACCTACATGTTGCTGCCTTTTGCAGCCCTCTAGCCCTTTCCTGGGCTGTTTTACAGCCGTTTTAGTGCCGAAAAGTTCGGGTCCCCATTGACTTCAATGGGGTTCGGGTTCGGGACGAAGTTCGGATCGGGTTCGGATCCCGAACCCGAACATTTCCGGGATGTTCGGCCGAACTTCTCGAACCCGAACATCCAGGTGTTCGCTCAACTCTAGTTATGTCGAATATTCGTCATTTTTTCCATCTGAACACATGATTCCTCCCTGCTTCTTGCTTGTGGGCCAATGAGTCATTGGCCCACAAGCAACTTAAGCAGGGAGGAATCATGTCTTTGGATGGAAAAAAATGACAAATATTCTAAAAAACTAATATATATAGCACTATATTCAAGTGCCATATATTCGTATTTTAGAATATTGTTAATTTTTGAAGTCATGATTCCTCCCTGCTTAAAGGGATTCTGTCACCTCTTTTTACCCTATAGGGATGCGGACATGCAAGGCTAGATCGCCGCTAGCATGTCCGCAATATACTTGTGCCATATCTGTGAGTGGTTTTATTCAGTGTAAAAAGTTATTTTATATATATATGTAAATCAGCCTGGTAAGGAGCCCAAGGGGCTTTACTAACTGTTCTGGAGGGTATGGAGACAAGAGAGATAGATGGCACTGCTAGGCGTTACATATGTATAGGTACCCGGTCCTCAACAGCCTGTCCCTTTAATTAGCTTCTTAGGTGCACAGCCTTGACTGTGTATATGCAAAGATATGAAGAGTAATAGAGTAGGCGGCACTCACCAGCGTTGGTAAGAAAATCCTTTATTCATTCGAAAGATAAAAGACAACATCTTTGGGCTATAGCGTATGGTGCGGTATAACACAATCGAAGTCAGTGACGTGGTTGCGCTCACAGGCGCATCTTATACCTGTCACTGCGTCTGGTTGTCACGGCAACCAGTACACTAAACTTCTTTGCACCCTCCCATACGATCCAATCCAGCTGAATACAATCACTTCCATGCAGCGTTAAAGGAAAAGGTCAGATAAATACACCAAGATCATTCCTATCATTGAGTCCTAATGAACCCATGGCGTCCGCTCTTATAATCCAAGCGGGTTCCCTTTGGAGGAGTGCTCGGTGCCTATCCCCTCCTCGGGACCTGGGTGGCACCTGCTCTATCCCACAAAGGAAATACACTGTGGATTACCGTCATGCTCATTGCGAGCATGTTCAATAAGCTTGGTACATCCTTTACCTGTTTTTAGAGACTTTAGGTGTTCTCTGAACCTCTCAAATACAGAACGAATTGTCTTTCCTATATTGAAAGCGCCACATTGGCAGGTGATCAAGTAGACCACATAGTTACTTCTGCAATTAATAAATTGAGTAACAAGGTGAGAAACCCCACCAAAGGACAGGTATTTCTTCTGACTATTATAGTTGCAGAAGGAGCAATTTCCACACTTGCAATTGCCCTTGGGTAGGGATGAGCGAACTCGAACTGTATAGTTCGGGTTCGTACCGAATTTTGGGGTGTCCGTGACACGGACCCGAACCCGGACATTTTCGTAAAAGTCCGGGTTCGGGTTCGGTGTTCGTCGCTTTCTTCGCGCTTTTGTGACGCTTTCTTGCCGCTTTTTGAAAGGCTGCAAAGCAGCCAATCAACAAGCGTCATACTACTTGCCCCAAGAGGCCATCACAGCCATGCCTACTATTGGCATGGCTGTGATTGGCCAGAGCACCATGTGACCCAGCCTCTATTTAAGCTGGAGTCACATAGCGCCGCCCGTCACTCTGCTCTGATTAGCGTAGGGAGAGGTTGCGGCTGCGACAGTAGGGCGAGATTAGGCAGATTAACTCCTCCAAAGGACTTGATTAACTGATCGATCTGCAGCTGTGGATCATTGAGCTGCTGATCCTCAATTGCTCACTGTTTTTAGGCTGCCCAGACCGTTTGTCAGTCACATTTTTCTGGGGTGATCGGCGGCCATTTTGTGTCTTGTGGTGCGCCAGCACAAGCTGCGACCAAGTGCATTTAACCCTCAATGGTGTGGTTGTTTTTTGGCTAAAGCCTACATCAGGGTGAAGCTGTCACACCAAGTGCATTTAACCAGCAATAGTCTGTTCATTTTTTGGCCATATACAAAATCAGGGGCAAGCTGCGCCTGTCACCAAGTGCATTTAACCCTCAATGGTGTGGTTGTTTTTTGGCTAAAGCCTACATCAGGGTGAAGCTGTCACACCAAGTGCATTTAACCAGCAATAGTCTGTTCATTTTTTGGCCATATACTAAATCAGGGGCAAGCTGCGCCTGTCACCAAGTGCATTTAACCCTCAATGGTGTGGTTGTTTTTTGGCTAAAGCCTACATCAGGGTGAAGCTGTCACACCAAGTGCATTTAACCAGCAATAGTCTGTTTATTTTTTGGCCATATCCCAGTCTAATTCTGTCACTAAATCCATACCGGTCACCCAGCGCCTAAATACTAGGCCTCAAATTTATATCCCGCTAAATCTGTCCTTAGTGCTGTAGCTGGGCGAGTTATTTAGTGTCCGTTCAAGCACATTTCTTGTTCTGGGTTGAAATACAATTCCCAATTTAGCAATTTCATAATTTAGTGGTTTCTGCTATATCAGAGCTATTTGAAATCTATCCCTAAAAGGGTATATAATATTCAAGGTGCACATTGGGTCATTCAGAATAACTTCACACACACCCGCTACTGTGTATTTCCAAGTCTAATTCTGGCACTAAACCCATACCTGTCACCCAGCGCCTAAATACTAGGCCTCAAATTTATATCCCGCTAAATCTGTCCTTAGTGCTGTAGCTGGGCGAGTTATTTAGTGTCCGTTCAAGCACATTTCTTGTTCTGGGTTGAAATACAATTCCCAATTTAGCAATTTCATAATTTAGTGGTTTCTGCTATATCAGAGCTATTTGAAATCTATCCCTAAAAGGGTATATAATATTCAAGGTGCACATTGGGTCATTCAGAATAACTTCACACACACCCGCTACTGTGTATTTCCAAGTCTAATTCTGGCACTAAACCCATACCTGTCACCCAGCGCCTAAATACTAGGCCTCAAATTTATATCCCGCTAAATCTGTCCCTAGTGCTGTAGCTGGGCGAGTTATTTAGTGTCCGTTCAAGCACATTTCTTGTTCTGGGTTGAAATACAATTCCCAATTTAGCAATTTCATAATTTAGTGGTTTCTGCTATATCAGAGCTATTTGAAATCTATCCCTAAAAGGGTATATAATATTCAAGGTGCACATAGGGTCATTCAGAATAACTTCACACACCCGCTACTGTGCATTTCCAAATCTAATTCTGTCACTAAACCCATACCTGTCACCCAGCGCCTAAATACTAGGCCTCAAATTTATATCCCGCTAAATCTCTCGTTACCGCTGTCCTGTTGTGGCTGGGAAAGTTATTTAGTGTCCGTCAAAGCACATTTTTTGTTCTGGGTTGAAATACAATTCCCAATTTAGCAATTTCATAATTTAGTCGTTTCTGCTATATCAGAGCTATTTGAAATCTATCCCTAAAAGGGTAGATCATATTGAAGGTGCACATAGGGTCATTCAGAATAACTTCACACACACGCTTCTGTGCATTTCCAAGTCTAATTCTGTCACTAAATCCATACCGGTCACCCAGCGCCTAAATACTAGGCCTCAAATTTATATCCCGCTGAATTTGAATACAATACATTGGGCCAAATAATATATTTGTTGTTGTGGTGAACCATAACAATGAGAAAAACATCTAGTAAGGGACGCGGACGTGGACATGGTCGTGGTGGTGTTAGTGGACCCTCTGGTGCTGGGAGAGGACGTGGCCGTTCTGCCACATCCACACGTCCTAGTGTACCAACTACCTCAGGTCCCAGTAGCCGCCAGAATTTACAGCGATATATGGTGGGGCCCAATGCCGTTCTAAGGATGGTAAGGCCTGAGCAGGTACAGGCATTAGTCAATTGGGTGGCCGACAGTGGATCCAGCACGTTCACATTATCTCCCACCCAGTCTTCTGCAGAAAGCGCACAGATGGCGCCTGAAAACCAACCCCATCAGTCTGTCACATCACCCCCATGCATACCAGGGAAACTGTCTCAGCCTCAAGTTATGCAGCAGTCTCTTATGCTGTTTGAAGACTCCGCTGGCAGGGTTTCCCAAGGGCATCCACCTAGCCCTTCCCCAGCGGTGAAAGACATAGAATGCACTGACGCACAACCACTTATGTTTCCTGATGATGAGGACATGGGAATACCACCTCAGCATGTCTCTGATGATGACGAAACACAGGTGCCAACTGCTGCGTCTTTCTGCAGTGTGCAGACTGAACAGGAGGTCAGGGATCAAGACTGGGTGGAAGACGATGCAGGGGACGATGAGGTCCTAGACCCCACATGGAATGAAGGTCGTGCCACTGACTTTCACAGTTCGGAGGAAGAGGCAGTGGTGAGACCGAGCCAACAGCGTAGCAAAAGAGGGAGCAGTGGGCAAAAGCAGAACACCCGCCGCCAAGAGACTCCGCCTGCTACTGACCACCGCCATCTGGGACCGAGCACCCCAAAGGCAGCTTCAAGGAGTTCCCTGGCATGGCACTTCTTCAAACAATGTGCTGACGACAAGACCCGAGTGGTTTGCACGCTGTGCCATCAGAGCCTGAAGCGAGGCATTAACGTTCTGAACCTGAGCACAACCTGCATGACCAGGCACCTGCATGCAAAGCATGAACTGCAGTGGAGTAAACACCTTAAAACCAAGGAAGTCACTCAGGCTCCCCCTGCTACCTCTTCTGCTGCTGCCGCCTCGGCCTATTCTGCTGCTGCCGCCTCGGCCTCTTCCTCCGCCTCTGGAGGAACGTTGGCACCTGCCGCCCAGCAAACAGGGGATGTACCACCAACACCACCACCACCACCTCCGTCACCAAGCGTCTCAACCATGTCACACGCCAGCGTTCAGCTCTCCATCTCACAAACATTTGATAGAAAGCGTAAATTCCCACCTAGCCACCCTCGATCCCTGGCCCTGAATGCCAGCATTTCTAAACTACTGGCCTATGAAATGCTGTCATTTAGGCTGGTGGACACAGACAGCTTCAAACAGCTCATGTCGCTTGCTGTCCCACAGTATGTTGTTCCCAGCCGGCACTACTTCTCCAAGAGAGCCGTGCCTTCCCTGCACAACCAAGTATCCGATAAAATCAAGTGTGCACTGCGCAACGCCATCTGTGGCAAGGTCCACCTAACCACAGATACGTGGACCAGTAAGCACGGCCAGGGACGCTATATCTCCCTAACTGCACACTGGGTAAATGTAGTGGCAGCTGGGCCCCAGGCGGAGAGCTGTTTGGCGCACGTCCTTCCGCCGCCAAGGATCGCAGGGCAACATTCTTTGCCTCCTGTTGCCACCTCCTCCTTCTCGGCTTCCTCCTCCTCTTCTTCCACCTGCTCATCCAGTCAGCCACACACCTTCACCACCAACTTCAGCACAGCCCGGGGTAAACGTCAGCAGGCCATTCTGAAACTCATATGTTTGGGGGACAGGCCCCACACCGCACAGGAGTTGTGGCGGGGTATAGAACAACAGACCGACGAGTGGTTGCTGCCGGTGAGCCTCAAGCCCGGCCTGGTGGTGTGTGATAATGGGCGAAATCTCGTTGCAGCTCTGGGACTAGCCAATTTGACGCACATCCCTTGCTTGGCGCATGTGCTGAATTTGGTGGTGCAGAAGTTCATTCACAACTACCCCGACATGTCAGAGCTGCTGCATAAAGTGCGGGCCGTCTGTTCGCGCTTCCGGCGTTCACATCCTGCTGCTGCTCGCCTGTCTGCGCTACAGCGTAACTTCGGCCTTCCCGCTCACCGCCTCATATGCGACGTGCCCACCAGGTGGAACTCCACCTTGCACATGCTGGACAGACTGTGCGAGCAGCAGCAGGCCATAGTGGAGTTTCAGCTGCAGCACGCACGGGTCAGTCGCACTACAGAACAGCACCACTTCACCACCAATGACTGGGCCTCCATGCGAGACCTGTGTGCCCTGTTGCGCTGTTTCGAGTACTCCACCAACATGGCCAGTGGCGATGACACCGTTATCAGCGTTACAATACCACTTCTATGTCTCCTTGAGAAAACACTTAGGGCGATGATGGAAGAGGAGGTGGCCCAGGAGGAGGAGGAGGAGGAGGAAGAGGGGTCATTTTTAGCACTTTCAGGCCAGTCTCTTCGAAGTGACTCAGAGGGAGGTTTTTGGCAACAGCAGAGGCCAGGTACAAATGTGGCCAGCCAGGGCCCACTACTGGAGGACGAGGAGGACGAGGATGAGGAGGAGGTGGAGGAGGATGAGGATGAAGCATGGTCACAGCGGGGTGGCACCCAACGCAGCTCGGGTCCATCACTGGTGCGTGGCTGGGGGGAAAGGCAGGACGATGACGATACGCCTCCCACAGAGGACAGCTTGTCCTTACCCCTGGGCAGCCTGGCACACATGAGCGACTACATGCTGCAGTGCCTGCGCAACGACAGCAGAGTTGCCCACATTTTAACCTGTGCGGACTACTGGGTTGCCACCCTGCTGGATCCACGCTACAAAGACAATGTGCCCACCTTACTTCCTGCACTGGAGCGTGATAGGAAGATGCGCGAGTACAAGCGCACGTTGGTAGACGCGCTACTGAGAGCATTCCCAAATGTCACAGGGGAACAAGTGGAAGCCCAAGGCCAAGGCAGAGGAGGAGCAAGAGGTCGCCAAGGCAGCTGTGTCACGGCCAGCTCCTCTGAGGGCAGGGTTAGCATGGCAGAGATGTGGAAAACTTTTGTCAACACGCCACAGCTAACTGCACCACCACCTGATACGCAACGTGTTAGCAGGAGGCAACATTTCACTAACATGGTGGAACAGTACGTGTGCACACCCCTCCACGTACTGACTGATGGTTCGGCCCCATTCAACTTCTGGGTCTCTAAATTGTCCACGTGGCCAGAGCTAGCCTTTTATGCCTTGGAGGTGCTGGCCTGCCCGGCAGCCAGCGTTTTGTCTGAACGTGTATTCAGCACGGCAGGGGGCGTCATTACAGACAAACGCAGCCGCCTGTCTACAGCCAATGTGGACAAGCTGACGTTCATAAAAATGAACCAGGCATGGATCCCACAGGACCTGTCCGTCCCTTGTCCAGATTAGACATTAACTACCTCCCCATAACCATATATTATTGGACTCCAGGGCACTTCCTCATTCAATCCTATTTTTATTTTCATTTTACCATTATATTGCGAGGCTACCCAAAGTTGAATGAACCTCTCCTCTGCCTGTGTGCTAGGCCTAAATATATGCCAATGGACTGTTGCAGTGGTGGGTGACGTGAAGCCTCATTCTCTGCTATGACATGCAGACTAATTCTCTGCTGACATGAAGACAGATTCTCTGTTACGGGACCTCCCTCCTCTGCCTGGGTGCTGGGCCTAAATATATGCCAATGGACTGTTGCAGTGGTGGGTGACGTGAAGCCTGATTCTCTGCTATGACATGCAGACTAATTCTCTGCTGACATGAAGACAGATTCTCTGTTACGGGACCTCTCTCCTCTGCCTGTGTGTGTGCTGGGCCTAAATATATGCCAATGGACTGTTGCAGTGGTGGCTGACGTGAAGCCTCATTCTCTGCTATGACATGCAGACTAATTCTCTGCTGACATGAAGCCAGATTGTCTGTTACGGGACCTGCAGTGTCCCAGGGGGTCAGTAGTGTATGCTGGGCTTTGTAGTGCAGATTGACCACTAACCTGGGATCCACTGTCGTCTTCAAATCGGGGCGAATGCTGGAACAGGCAGGTAGTTGATGAGTTCGTGACGCCAGTGTCAATTAAACGGTGACACGCCGTGTATGATGTTATAAAAGAATGAAGCAAGCATAGGGTAGCCAACAAAAACTGGAACATTTACTGAATATCAGTGAATACAGCTGGTTCTTGAAAGTACAGAATGGCCGGTCTTAGCAAGGCATTATACAGAGTGTTGATTACAGGAGATGCAGTACAGGCGGATTGCACAATATTCCTGACTGGTCCTGCTACATGTGCCTTTCTCTCCAAGGTCTAATGCCCTTTATCTGGCGTACCCTTGAAGCTGTCCTTATCTAGTACCTCCTCTGCTGTCTTGAGTACCTCTTGCTTTATCTGATCGGCCTCTGTGGTATTCTGTGTCTTCAGGCTGATTAGCTATGCCCTTCTGACTTCTATGCATGGACTCAGGAGGGAATCCTCTCTGCACTGAGTCTGGAAACTTCTACCTTCCTGAGCTAGGCCCTAGCCTATTTATACTGAACTGGGGGCTCCCTCTGCTGGCTGTTATAAGGATTGCCGGTAACCGGCCTGACTGGCTTAAAGGGAACTACACACTCAAATCTAGCAGTGTCGGGTAGCCTACCCGTATGCTGCACACCCCCAGACTTTAACGTGAGTAAGGCCTCGTACTCACACACATGCCTGAACCAACATAAGCTGCTGCATAATTTAAACATTGCATTATAAATATAATAAACAACTATTTCACACAAAAATATAACATTTGCAATAAATGACGCAAGAAAAAGGGGCGTCTTCTTTCTTCTTAGACACGGCCGCTGACCTGGCACAGCGGACTTAAGGTGAACCAGGTTAGTCTATTTTTTCCTTGACTGAAGTATAATAAGGAACTACACAGGGTTTCCCCGTGGGTATAGAACAGGCAAGGGCTCTCGTGGAGGAGTCCATTCTTGCGTACAAACGTCAAGCAGGCTATTTCTATTAACAACTGTTCGGGGGGAGACACCACCAGCATAGTCAAAGTCTCCTAAATGGACTGGCGGACGTCCCCTGGTTATCCGGGTGGACCTTCTCAACACAGGGGTCTCCTCTTCCCTTAGCAACGAGGTAGAAGAGAGAGGAGCAACAGGAGGATCTCCATCCGTGAGACCTTGGTCAGGAACAACTGGAACAACAGGAACAACAGGATCCACTAGAGGGGGAGCTGGATCCGGGGCATCTTGAACCGGCTCTTCTGGAAGTGAAGGTACAGTAGGTGCCGGAGCGGGCACCAACAAGTTCAACCATGGTGTCAGAAGCCAATGCATGGGATCAGCGTCATACCTTAGATCACGGACAGCCTGCATAGGATCCTCGGGCCGTATTGATGACTCTGACACAGGGGGTTCAGAGATAGAACTCTCGGCACTGGGTTCTGGTGTCAGGCAGAGCTTTAACCGGTTTCGGTGTACAATTTGGGATCCCCTGCCTTCCCGGGTGATCTCATAAGTGTGAGTTCCAACATTTGGGATTGCAGTGACAACATAGGGACTTTGTTCCCATTTACTGTCCAGTTTACTGGTGCGGCGGTTATTTTTTAACCATACCACAGCCCCTATTGTCAAGGGTTCTGCATGGGCTGCTTGGTCATAGTCTCTCTGCTGCCGGTCTCTAGCATAGTCCATACGTTCCTGAACAATAGCTTGGGCCGTATTCAATCGCCTTTGGTGTTCAGCAACCCAGTCGGTATTAGGTAATGGGTTGATGCAATCAGGTACGAGTACGTCCAAGGAGTGGTCAGCAGGCAATAACCCTTGGCGCCCAAACATCAAATAGAAGGGAGTATACCCGGTGGAACAGTGTATGGTATGATTGTATGTGAACATGAGCTGTGGCAACAGATTAGGCCAATCTCCCCTGGTTTCAGGAGGCACGGTCCTCAGCATCTCTATCAAGGTCTGATTCATTTTTTCACACAATCCATTACCTTGCGGATGGTAGGCCGTCGTCCGGATCTTCTTACAGTTGTGCAGGCGGCACAGTTCATGGAACAGATGGGACTCAAAAGCAGGACCTTGATCGGTGAGGATCTTTTCTGGACAACCGTAGGGCAGGAGGAAGTGTTTCCAGAATAGTTCGGCTGTAGTCTTGGCCGTCTGGTCTCTCACAGGCACCGCTACAACAAACTTAGTGAAATGGTCAATAATAGTCATAGCGTACACATACCCTGAGCGACTAGGTTCCAACTTCACATGGTCGATGGCGACAAGTTCAAGAGGACGAGTACTTACAATGGGTCTCAGTGGTGCCCTCTGATCATGGTGTTCACCTCGTTTCAAGGTACAGGCTACACACTCTCGACACCACTTCTCCATGTCTTCTCGCATGCCCACCCAGTAAAACCGCTGGCGGATATTTGCCTCAGTCTTTTGGACCCCAAAGTGACCGGATTGATTGTGGTACATCTCCAACACCATACCTGCATCTCGTCGGGGTATGAGAATCTGATGCACCCTCTCGTTGGACACTGGGTCTAGGCTTCTCCGCAGCAACAGGCCCTTTTGTATGAAGAGCTGATGGCGCTGTCTCCACAGTTTGATGAGCTCAGGATCTGTACTCTTACGCCGAATCCTCTCAGGGGTTCTGCCACTGGTGATGAAGTCCAACAATTCACCCAGCACTCTACTTTCAGACTGTAGTTTCACCCACCTTTCTTCTTTGAGTTCAGGCCTACTGGAGGATGAAGGAACTGCAGCTCTGTTACTGGTAGCCCGAGCCTGATCCTGTTGAGCAAATTTATGGTAGAAGGCCGGCATTTCTACATCTTCCCAAGCATCTCGCACATCATCAGGAGCTGTCTCTGTGGGAAGCCTGGATAAAGCATCAGCATTGTCATTAGTACGTCCAGCACGATATTTTACAGAGAAATCATAGTTGGCGAGGCGAGAGGCCCATCTTTGCTCCAAAGCCCCCAATTTAGCTGTATTTAGATGTGCCAGAGGGTTATTATCAGTGAATGCAATGAAGGGGGTAGCGGCTAGATAATCTTTGAATTTCTCCGTCACTGCCCACACTAATGCCAGGAACTCTAGTTTGAAGGAACTATAATTCTGGTCATTTTTCTCAGCTCCTTTCAAGGAGCGGCTTGCATAAGCTATCACTCTTTCTTTTCCCTCTTGGATCTGGGCTAACACAGCCCCCAGGCCTCGCTTGCTAGCATCAGTATACAGATGGAAGGGCTTGCTGTAGTCTGGATAACCTAACACGGGAGGCTCAGTCAGTTTCTTTTTTAACAACTGGAACGCTATCTCTCTTTCTTCATTCCACTCAATGGGCACTGGAGTTCTAGGACTTTTCTTGGGCTGCCCCCTCAAGAGTTCCTGGATAGGATCGGCTATTTGAGCAAAATGGGGGATAAAACGTCTATAGTAGCCGGCAAAACCAAGGAAACCCCTCACCTCTTTGACGGTAGTGGGGACCGGCCAGTTACGGACAGCCGCTAACTTATCAGGGTCAGGTTGTATGCCCTCTCCGCTTACCACATGCCCCAGGTATTTTACCGCAGGTTTGAGCAAGTGGCACTTGGATGGCTTTACCTTCAGGCCATATTTGATAAGGATTTCAAATACCTCTGCTAAGTGTTTCAGATGGTCTTCATATGTTTTTGAGTACACAATGACGTCATCTAGATACAGCAGCACTGTTTCAAAGTTCTTGTGACCCAAGCACCGCTCCATTAGTCTCTGGAAAGTTCCTGGGGCATTACATAACCCGAACGGCATACAATTGAATTCGAACAGGCCCATGGGAGTGGTGAAAGCCGTCTTTTCCCTATCTGCCGGGGCCATGGGTACCTGCCAGTAGCCACTGGTCAAGTCCAACGTGGAGAAATAGGCAGCGGAGCCCAGAGCAGTTAGTGACTCCTCAATGCGGGGCAGTGGGTACGCGTCTTTGTGGGTTATTTGATTAATTTTTCTATAGTCCACGCAGAAACGGATACCACCATCCTTCTTCTTTACAAGGACCAGGGGTGCCGCCCACGGGCTACGACTGTCCCGGATTACATTAGAGTCTTTCATCTCTTGGATCATTTCCTTTACAGTCTGATAGGAAGTAGGCGGTAAGGGTCTGTATCTCTCCTTGATAGGAGGATGAGAGCCAGTAGGTATGGTGTGTTGTATGGCACTAACCTCTCCATAATCAGTAGCATGTTTACTGAAGGCCTGGTGGTGCTCTTTGACAAGCTGTAGTATCCCCTCTTGTTGACGTTGGGGGGTAGCCTCGTCCCCGACATGGAGCTCTTCCCACCAGGGCACTTGTGACTGGGGCACCGGCGGACATCCGCTGACTACAGCTGGCGGCTTTTCTGTCACTGGAAGACGGATGATGTCTTGGAAGAACACCTGAGAAAGCTGGGCAACAGGGTCATGCTTAGTAAGCGCAACAGGATGATCACTCAGGTTAATCAGACGGACAGGTACTTTACCTTGGGAGACATTCACCAGGCACTTGGCAGCTCTCACATAAGGGTAGTTCTCCATCTGGATAGGTTCCACCAGGGCTGGATAATCTTGGCCTTGGACTCCCAGGACAGCACGACACCATAAGAGAGTTTGGGAATTAGGAGGCAAAGTCACAGGCTTATTATCACGAATCTTGGCAGTACAAATTTCTCCTTTCCCGTTAGCAAACCTCTGCTGGGCACTTAACACAGTGATAGTCTTTTGAATCACCCTCTTGGATGCAGAGGAAGCGGTGGGCAGAGTCTGGTGTAATACGGCAAGGATTTCTGCATAACAGTTTTTGAAGACATTGGTGCCTAGAATGACAGGATGTCCTCCTCTGTCGCCGGCCTGTACTACTATCACCCCCTGTTGAGGCAAGGTTACTTCTCCCACCTGCAGGGTGGGTTCCCAGTATCCATGGATCTTTACCGGTTTGCCATTGCTGGCGATAATCTCTACCCAGGATTCAGGCGGCTGGGTCAATTGGTTGGTGTCCCAGAATCTTTCAAAGGCGGGCAGCTGAATAGTAGTGACCTGAGACCCAGTATCTAATAGGGCTTCAAAGGGGACCCCGTTAATCTCCACATTGATTTTAGGATGGGATCCTACATACCGTGGCATCCAATTTGGATCTTTTGGACCTAGTGTTCTACCTCCCGAGGGGTGGTCCTCAGCCTCAGGGGTTGCCCGTTTAACTGCCAGCAAGTGGATTCTGTGTGTCCCATCTTTTTGCAGTATGTACACACGGGCCGCTTGCGACCCCTAGTGCGCCTCCCAGGATCCCTGGGGTGAGTCTCTTGGTATGGAGGTGGGAACGGCTTAGAGGGTGACAGGAACTCCTCTTCTGACATCATAGGTTTTTCCCATTCCTCCATTTTTCTGCACACTCTCTCTAGGCTTTTAGTGAGGTGATTTACTTGCTCTGTCAGCATGGCGATAGTATCGGTAGCTGTAGCTTGAACAGCTTGACCGGCCTCAGCTCGGTTAATGATAAGCGGTTTTGACCTGCAGGCTGATAACTCAGGTGGGGGGCTCAAATCTGCTGACCCCAGAATTTTTATAGCCAGTTCTTTAAAGTCCAGAAAGGTACTGCTGGGGTGTTGGGCTGACAGCATCTTTAATTGGGTCCTTATTTGCTCACTAGACACTCCGGTAATAAATTGTTCCCTCAGGGTCTGATCCTGGTTATCAGCTTCCTTGGGATCTATCTGGATTACAGCCCCCAAAGCCTCCTGAAGTGATAGGGCATAGTCACGGAGGGACTCACCGGACTTCTGTTTCTTGCCAAAGAAGTGCATCTTTATCTCTGAGGCAGTCCTCGTTTCAAAAGTGGCCCTGAGGCGGGTGAATATCTGCTCTAGAGTACTCCTTTCAGCAGCAGGCCAGGATAATACCTCTCTGCGGGCAGCCCCCTCAAGTTGCGCTAGCAAGATTTCCATTTGCTGATCGGCATTTATGGGGTACAGTTTGAATAAGGCCAGCAACTTTTCTTTAAAGTCTCTTAGGGTATGGGCCTCTCCGTTATAGCGGGGAAACCATGGGGCCCCAAAATAGTAAGGCATGGTAAAGGGCATCATGCTGGGGGCTATAGGATGATTAGGAGCCGCAAGCTCTCCCGGGTCCGGCCGCTCGGCAACTCCCGGATCTGACATGTTAACTTATTACGAGGTGGCCGCTGGTGACTAAAGGGGCCGGAACAATCCCCTTCCCTCCGGATACAAGTTCTTACCGGTATCGGCGGGTTCGCGCAGGCCAAATCTCGTGAGACTCCGGACGTCCTGTGTACGCGGTGACGTTGCTGACGCAGGAAAAGCAGGGCCGCGGCGGTGCGATGATGAAGAGGGGCGGGATTCTCTGTGTCTTTGAAGGGATCCGCCCACGGAGGTCCTCAGCAGCGCGGCAAACTTTACTCCAGGCGGCCGGTGGCCATCTTGATCACGATTCCCTGACAGCAAGCAGGGTGTTGCAAAGTCCAATAAATCACAGTCCACAAATACGATTTTCTCTCTGGGGGTAGCGCAACACAGTACAGCGTCTCTGATTCCTCCCAGGCACAATTTCAATCCACCGGCTTGGAAATAAAGGGTGCAGTCCTCGCAATACGGTGGTGGAATAGTTAAAGCACACAGTTCACACTTCTCTGCACTGTCGAAGTATGCGGATCCTGTTCGTGACGCC
This sequence comes from Bufo gargarizans, assembly GCF_014858855.1. Classification (NCBI taxonomy): domain Eukaryota; kingdom Metazoa; phylum Chordata; class Amphibia; order Anura; family Bufonidae; genus Bufo; species Bufo gargarizans. The sequence goes on along the minus strand of NC_058085.1, from coordinate 345,563,420 downwards.
AAAAAGAGCGATGCAGTGTCCCAGGGGGTCAGTAGTGTATGCTGGGCTTTGTAGTGCAGATTGACCACTAACCTGGGATCCACTGTCGTCTTCAAATCGGGGCGAATGCTGGAACAGGCAGGTAGTTGATGAGTTCGTGACGCCAGTGTCAATTAAACGGTGACACGCCGTGTATGATGTTATAAAAGAATGAAGCAAGCATAGGGTAGCCAACAAAAACTGGAACATTTACTGAATATCAGTGAATACAGCTGGTTCTTGAAAGTACAGAATGGCCGGTCTTAGCAAGGCATTATACAGAGTGTTGATTACAGGAGATGCAGTACAGGCGGATTGCACAATATTCCTGACTGGTCCTGCTACATGTGCCTTTCTCTCCAAGGTCTAATGCCCTTTATCTGGCGTACCCTTGAAGCTGTCCTTATCTAGTACCTCCTCTGCTGTCTTGAGTACCTCTTGCTTTATCTGATCGGCCTCTGTGGTATTCTGTGTCTTCAGGCTGATTAGCTATGCCCTTCTGACTTCTATGCATGGACTCAGGAGGGAATCCTCTCTGCACTGAGTCTGGAAACTTCTACCTTCCTGAGCTAGGCCCTAGCCTATTTATACTGAACTGGGGGCTCCCTCTGCTGGCTGTTATAAGGATTGCCGGTAACCGGCCTGACTGGCTTAAAGGGAACTACACACTCAAATCTAGCAGTGTCGGGTAGCCTACCCGTATGCTGCAGACCTCTCTCCTCTGCCTGTGTGTGTGCTGGGCCTAAATATATGCCAATGGACTGTTGCAGTGGTGGCTGACGTGAAGCCTCATTCTCTGCTATGACATGCAGACTAATTCTCTGCTGACATGAAGACAGATTCTCTGTTACGGGACCTCCCTCCTCTGCCTGGGTGCTGGGCCTAAATATATGCCAATGGACTGTTGCAGTGGTGGCTGACGTGAAGCCTCATTCTCTGCTATGACATGCAGACTAATTCTCTGCTGACATGAAGACAGATTCTCTGTTACGGGACCTCCCTCCTCTGCCTGGGTGCTGGGCCTAAATATATGCCAATGGACTGTTGCAGTGGTGGGTGACGTGAAGCCTCATTCTCTGCTATGACATGCAGACTAATTCTCTGCTGACATGAAGACAGATTCTCTGTTACGGGACCTCCCTCCTCTGCCTGGGTGCTGGGCCTAAATATATGCCAATGGACTGTTGCAGTGGTGGGTGACGTGAAGCCTCATTCTCTGCTATGACATGCAGACTAATTCTCTGCTGACATGAAGACAGATTCTCTGTTACGGGACCTCCCTCCTCTGCCTGGGTGCTGGGCCTAAATATATGCCAATGGACTGTTGCAGTGGTGGGTGACGTGAAGCCTGATTCTCTGCTATGACATGCAGACTAATTCTCTGCTGACATGAAGACAGATTCTCTGTTACGGGACCTCTCTCCTCTGCCTGTGTGTGTGCTGGGCCTAAATATATGCCAATGGACTGTTGCAGTGGTGGCTGACGTGAAGCCTCATTCTCTGCTATGACATGCAGACTAATTCTCTGCTGACATGAAGCCAGATTGTCTGTTACGGGACCTCTCTCCTCTGCCTGTGTGTGTGCTGGGCCTAAATATATGCCAATGGACTGTTGCAGTGGTGGCTGACGTGAAGCCTCATTCTCTGCTATGACATGCAGACTAATTCTCTGCTGACATGAAGACAGATTCTCTGTTACGGGACCTCTCTCCTCTGCCTGTGTGTGTGCTGGGCCTAAATATATGCCAATGGACTGTTGCAGTGGTGGCTGACGTGAAGCCTCATTCTCTGCTATGACATGCAGACTAATTCTCTGCTGACATGAAGCCAGATTGTCTGTTACGGGACCTCTCTCCTCTGCCTGTGTGTGTGCTGGGCCTAAATATATGCCAATGGACTGTTGCAGTGGTGGCTGACGTGAAGCCTCATTCTCTGCTATGACATGCAGACTGATTCTCTGCTGACATGAAGCCAGATTCTCTGTTACGGGACCTCTCTCCTCTGCCTGTGTGTGTGCTGGGCCTAAATATATGCCAATGGACTGTTGCAGTGGTGGCTGACGTGAAGCCTCATTCTCTGCTATGACATGCAGACTAATTCTCTGCTGACATGAAGCCAGATTGTCTGTTACGGGACCTCTCTCCTCTGCCTGGGTGCTGGGCCTAAATTTATGACAATGGACTGTTGCAGTGGTGGCTGACGTGAAGCCTGATTCTCTGCTATGACATGCAGACTGATTCTCTGCTGACATGAAGCCAGATCCTCTGTTACGGGACCTCTCTCCTCTGCCTGTGTGTGTGCTGGGCCTAAATATATGCCAATGGACTGTTGCAGTGGTGGCTGACGTGAAGCCTCATTCTCTGCTATGACATGCAGACTGATTCTCTGCTGACATGAAGCCAGATTCTCTGTTACGGGACCTCTCTCCTCTGCCTGTGTGTGTGCTGGGCCTAAATATATGCCAATGGACTGTTGCAGTGGTGGCTGACGTGAAGCCTCATTCTCTGCTATGACATGCAGACTAATTCTCTGCTGACATGAAGACAGATTCTCTGTTACGGGACCTCCCTCCTCTGCCTGGGTGCTGGGCCTAAATATATGCCAATGGACTGTTGCAGTGGTGGCTGACGTGAAGCCTCATTCTCTGCTATGACATGCAGACTAATTCTCTGCTGACATGAAGACAGATTCTCTGTTACGGGACCTCTCTCCTCTGCCTGGGTGCCGGGGCCTAAATATCTGAGAATGGACTGTTCCAGTGGTGGGTGACGGGAAGCCAGATTCTCTGCTATGGAACCTCTCTCCAATTGATTTTGGTTAATTTTTATTTATTTAATTTTTATTTTAATTCATTTCCCTATCCACATTTGTTTGCAGGGGATTTACCTACATGTTGCTGCCTTTTGCAGCCCTCTAGCTCTTTCCTGGGCTGTTTTACAGCCTTTTTAGTGCCGAAAAGTTCGGGTCCCCATTGACTTCAATGGGGTTCGGGTTCGGGACGAAGTTCGGATCGGGTTCGGATCCCGAACCCGAACATTTCCGGGATGTTCGGCCGAACTTCTCGAACCCGAACATCCAGGTGTTCGCTCAACTCTACCTTTGGGTCTACTTGATGACAACCAATTGCTGGTCCTTTTGTTCCTAAACCTGCTCCTTACAATCTGATCCTTTATTGTATGACACCTTTTGAAGGCTAAGAGTGGCCTGTTGTTCGCGATCACTTCCAAACCTTCCTCATTTTTTAGGATATCCCAATTATTACAGATGGGACGTTTTATGAGGTTTGCTACGGGATGTATTTAAAAGTAAAGACAATTCTCTCCCTTTCTTTATGGGTATTTTTCCTTTTCTTATTCAATAACTCTAGTGGGGTAAAAGAACCTGCTTTCCTTCTAGCTGTGTTAACATCCCTCTCCTCATAGCCTCTGTCAAGTAATCTACCATTCCTCTGACTGTCTGTTATATCCCTCTTCAGTATTATTTATACGTCTTAAGTGCATGAATTGACCATAAGGTATAGATTTTTTGACACTGTCCGGGTGGAAGCTCTTGTGGTGTAAGAGGGAATTTGTGGCTGTGGGCTTGCGATGGCCGCTTGTGTGTATGCCATCCTCATCAGCCTCTATGTATACATCCAGAAACTCCAGAGACTGGCCTTCATAATTGAGGATAAATTTCATATTCATGTTATTATCATTTAAATAAGACACAAATTCCCTACATTGCACCTCAGTGCCTGACCATATCATGAACACGTCGTCGACATATCTTAGGAATAGCTGTATACAGGTCCTTCTCAAAAAATTAGCATATTGTGATAAAGTTCATTATTTTCTGTAATGTACTGATAAACATTAGACTTTCATATATTTTAGATTCATTACACACAACTGAAGTAGTTCAAGCCTTTTATTGTTTTAATATTGATGATTTTGGCATACAGCTCATGAAAACCCAAAATTCCTATCTCAAAAAATTAGCATATCATGAATAGGTTCTCTAAACGAGCTATTAACCTAATCATCTGAATCAACTAATTAACTCTAAACACCTGCTAAAGATTCCTGAGGCTTTTAAAAACTCCCAGCCTGGTTCATTACTCAAAACCGCAATCATGGGTAAGACTGCCGACCTGACTGCTGTCCAGAAGGCCATCATTGACACCCTCAAGCAAGAGGGTGAGACACAGAAAGAAATTTCTGAACGAATAGGCTGTTCCCAGAGTGCTGTATCAAGGCACCTCAGTGGACCGATTGCAGACCTTGGGGGACCTGCGGAAGCAGTGGACTGAGTCTGGAGTAGAAACATCCAGAGCCACCGTGTACAGGCGTGTGCAGGAAATGGGCTACAGGTGCCGCATTCCCCAGGTCAAGCCACTTTTGAACCAGAAACAGCGGCAGAAGCGCCTGACCTGGGCTACAGAGAAGCAGCACTGGACTGTTGCTCAGTGGTCCAAAGTACTTTTTTCGGATGAAAGCAAATTTTGCATGTCATTCGGAAATCAAGGTGCCAGAGTCTGGAGGAAGACTGGGGAGAGGGAAATGCCAAAATGCCTGAAGTCCAGTGTCAAGTACCCACAGTCAGTGATGGTCTGGGGTGCCATGTCAGCTGCTGGTGTTGGTCCACTGTGTTTTATCAAGGGCAGGGTCAATGCAGCTAGCTATCAGGAGATTTTGGAGCACTTCATGCTTCCATCTGCTGAAAAGCTTTATGGAGATGAAGATTTCATTTTTCAGCACGACCTGGCACCTGCTCACAGTGCCAAAACCACTGGTAAATGGTTTACTGACCATGGTATTACTGTGCTCAATTGGCCTGCCAACTCTCCTGACCTGAACCCCATAGAGAATCTGTGGGATATTGGGAAGAGAAAGTTGAGAGACGCAAGACCCAACACTTGAGCTTAAGGCCGCTATCGAAGAATCCTGGGCCTCCATAACACCTCAGCAGTGCCACAGGCTGATTGCCTCCATGCCACGCCGCATTGAAGCAGTCATTTCTGCAAAAGGATTCCCGACCAAGTATTGAGTGCATAACTGAACATAATTATTTGAAGGTTGACTTTTTTTGTATTAAAAACACTTTTCTTTTATTGGTCGGATGAAATATGCTAATTTTTGTAGATAGGAAATTTGGGTTTTCATGAGCTGTATGCCAAAATCATCAATATTAAAACAATAAAAGGCTTGAACTACTTCAGTTGGTGTGTAATGAATCTAAAATATATGAAAGTCTAATGTTTATCAGTACATTACAGAAAATAATGAACTTTATCACAATATGCTAATTTTTTTAGAAGGACCTGTATATTGCAAGTATGGGTTAACTGTAGTGAAGACAAATCTGTCCTCAAAAACAGTTAAAAACAAATTAGCATACGTGCAAGATACCGGCATACCCATGGCAGTTCCCACCTTCTGCCTATACCGCTGGTCATCAAACGTGAAGACGTTATTGGATAGAATAAACCCGAGTGCCTCTGTTATAAACTGACAATATATGTGACTTTTGTCAGTTTTTCCCAGTATCTGACTGATGGCCTGGACCCCAATATTGTGAGGTATTCGAGTATAAAGGCTTTCCACGTAGAGTGACACCAAAACGAACCCCTAGCGCCAATCAAACTGGTTGATGGCCCAGAGAAAGTCGCTAGTGTCACTTAGATACATGGGGGTCCTGGATAAGAGGGGTATAAGCAGCCAATCAATAAACTGGGAAAGGGGTTCTGTTAAAGACCCTATGCCCACCACAATAGAGTGGCCTGGAGGGGCTGTGAGCGATTTATGTATTTTTGGGACAAAATACCAGGCTGGCTTGTTAGGATATTGTGGTACTTCTTCAACTTCTCAAACACACTAGGGGGCAAAAAGATCTGTAGCTACATATTTAGAAACAATTTTTTTTTAAAAAAGACGACAAACCTATTGTGGGAGCCTTCCCTAATTTTTCATATGTAATTGTATCATCTAGCTACCTATGCGCCTCACTAACATAATAATGTTCTGGAGCCCAGCCACGCCCCCCCCTGTGAAGAAGCCCAGCACCGCCTGTATCCACGAATCTCCTCCTTGCTCACGAAGTCAGATCACCGCAATCTCGCGATGCGCGAGCTCGCGCATGCGCAGTTCCTTCCCTGAGGCTGATGCCAGCACAGGGAAGGAACACTATTCCGGCACTGCACATGCGCAAGCTCGCACATCGCGTGATTACGGTGATCTGACTTTGTGAGCAAGGAGGAGATTCGTAGATACAGGCGGTGCTGGGCTCTTTCACAGGGGGGCATGGCTGGGCTCCAGAACGGTTAGTACAGCCCCTTGGGCTCCTTACCAGGCTGATATATATATAAAATCTTTTTTTACACTGAATAAAACCACACAGAGCTATGGGACAGGTATATTGCGGACATGCTAGCAGCGATCTAGCCGTGCATGTCCACATCTCTATAGGGTAAAAAGAAGTGACAGAATTCCTTTAAGTTGCTTGTGGGCCAATGTATTCTATAGTGCTATATATTCGTTTTTGACTCACGCCTGTATTGATCGCGTAATATTCGCATATTATGCGATTATTACCTTGCCGATTTTCGAGAAAAAAAAAAAGAATGTAAAATATTATGAATATTCGACAAATATTTTACAAAATATTAGCGAAATATCACAAATTCGAATATGACCCCTGCTGCTCATCACTAGTCTCCTCAACAACAGCCAGTGTATCTGCTAACCTGTCATCAACTGCCAAGAGAGTACCCCTATAAACAGTACCACGCATAATATTTAAGCAGTGTAGACCCGATAAACACTACTGATAGCAGAATGCTGCTCAGTGCTGTGCCACCGAATTCAATGAAAGTATTCTGGCTGCCTGCATCCACCACCAGGGGGAGCTCACTGCTCATACTGTGCACTTGTACTTCTATTGAATGCAATGGAAATAATAGAAATATATCTAGCTAACTCTTCCTAGTGGCAGTTGCCAGCAGCATTTGTGGCAAACTTGTCTACTCTGCCAGGTATCTGACAGATCTGTTTTTCAGCTTTTTAGAGAGGTTGTCCAGGACTTTGATGTTTTAAAGATAGGCCATCAATATCAAATCGGCAGGGGTCCAGCAAGAATAGGTCTTCAGTATCAAAATCCTCAACAACTCTTTTAAGATAAGGCTCATACTAGACAATGAAGATTGATACATTCTGACAATAACATCAAGGTGAGATTTAGAGAAAAGTCAGGTAAAAGAAAAGTGGAACAGCTACTCATGAAACCAATATGGATTCTGCTTTCATGTTGAAAAATAAAATCAGATCTAGAAGTGGTTGCTGTGGATGACTTCTCCTTATCCCTCCCTGTTCTATTTTTGATTAATCTCATCCATTGTATCTTTTTTTACAGGTGAAGTTCTCTCTGTATCTGAAGTACCTTCATGCAGTTGGATGGGTTTACTATTCCTCGATATTGGCGAGCTACTTGTTACAGACAGTGTCCTTTATCGGACAGAACGTTTGGGTCAGTGACTGGACGTCAGATGCTGTGACTTATTTTAATCAGAGCTATCCAACTTCACAGAGAGACATGCGGGTCGGGGTGTATGCAGCCCTGGGGGTGGCACAAGGTAACTTTGTTTTGTTATGTATTTTATTTATAAAACCAAGAAAATAAAACTGTCACCACCAGACATCACAGACGTTCTTCAGAACCTCCTCCTTGAGGTTCCTTTTGTTTTGCTTTCGTTTTCTCATCTCGTTAGCCTCTCTCAGCTGTCATGTAGTTGCACTGATTGCATCCCTTTAAATCCCTTCCCATACTGCATCACTTTGCGGTTTATACAACTTCCTGGAGTGTGTGCATGCTGGATGCTACTACTGAGTCTTCTACAGATAAGTTTTGTTCATTCATTTGTGTTTTCCTGTTTGCTGGATCCCAAGTGACCCTGACTCCCTCCGTATCAAGTGTAGAGAACTGGTGGTCGTGTCCCCTCATTATTATAGGGTGTTCAGGTGTTATACAGTCGAGGAACGAGGATATGCGATCATCTACCATTGAGATTTTTGCATAGGCTGAGCAGTTAGGGAGAGAGCCAGGTCTGTTGCAGGGCTCTCCCTTTGATTCCTTAGTTTTGGATCCAGTCAGTCGGATCTTCATTTTGTGTCTTCTAGTTTTCTGTACATCTTCCGTGACATTATAAACCGCCAAAACCGTCTCAAGCATGGATCCGGTTTCACTTTTGACTGAACACATGCAGGGTCTTTCATTGGAGGTAGCAGATCTCCGTAAAACTGTTTCTCAGTTTCAGGTGATCGGTTCAGCTTGCGTTCATGGAGTTTGTTCTGAGCCTAAGATCTCGGTCCCGGATACGTTCTCCGGGGGTAGTGAGAATTTTGTTCGTTTTAGAGAGGCTTGCAAACTCCATTTTCGCCTACTTCCCCATTCCTCTGGCGATGAGGAGCAGAGGGTGGAGATCATCATCTCGCTGCTCAGGGATAACGCCCAGTCCTGGGCCTTTTCGCTGCCGGTGGGGGCACGGCCCCTCTGTTCAGTGGATGATTTTTTTTTAGCCCTGGGTCAGATATATGATGATCCGGATCGTATTGCTCTGGCTGAGTCTAGACTACATCTTTTATGCCAGGGTAAACAGTCCGCAGAGATATACTGTTCAGAATTTCAGAGATGGGCAGCTGATACTGGTTGGAATGATGCTGCACTCCGAAGTCAATTTTGCCATGGTCTTTCAGAGGGATTGAAAGATGCATTTGCCTTTCATGAGAGACCTACCTCCTTGGACTCTGCCATGTCTCGGGCCGTTCGTATTGACAGGCGTCTTAGAGAGAGAGAGGAGAGATCACTCCTTCCTGTCATACTCAGTCCAAGGGCAGTGCGGCGGTCTTATTCAGTGCACAGGGGTCTCAGTCGTTCTCAATCCTTTCTGAGCAGGAGGCCATGCAGCTGGGTTTGCTTGCCTCTGACAATAGAAGATTCAGCTCTCATAGGAAGGTTTGTTTCTGTTGTGGAGGTATAAATCATTTGGCAAATGTTTGTCCCTCTAGGAGATTCAGGCAGTTTTTTGAGAGTAATAAAGAAACAAAAAGAGAAAAATGCTCTAAAAACGTTCCATCTGTTACTATTGGCAAGGTTGATGCGGAAATTGAAGGTTTTCCGTTTGCTTGTAGTTCCCGTTTTGTCCTACCTGCCAGGGTGGCGCTAAAGAGCAAGAACATTTTTTGTGAGATTTTTGTAGATAGTGGAGCAGCTGTCAATCTCATTGATAATCAATTTGCTATAACTCATGGTTTCCAGGTATGCACTTTGGGATAGGATATACCTGTTTTTGCTATTGATTCCGTTCCACTTTCTCAGAAATCGTTAAAGGGCATAGTTCACAATATCCGATTGATTGTGAGTGATACTCAAAATGAGGATGTGTCATGTTTCGTCCTTAGCGGTTTGCCTACTCCTCTAGTGTTGGGGCTACCCTGGCTCACTAAACATAACCCCACCATTGATTGGCAAGCGAGGCAAATAAATGGTTGGAGTGACTTTTGCAGAGAGAATTGCCTCACGACAGCTGTACCATCTTTTCTCTCTGAATTTTTGGATGTGTTTTCTGAGAGTGGTGTTCAGGACTTGCCCCCTCACAGGGAGTATGATTGCCCTATTAATCTCACCCCAGGCGCCAAGCTGCCTAAATCTCGTTTATACAATCTCTCCCAACCTGAAAGGGTCGCTATGCGTGCTTATATCTCTGAGAGTCTGAGAAAGGGACACATACGACCCTCGAAGTCACCTGTTGCCGCTGGTTTTTTCTTTGTTAAGAAAAAAGATGGTTCTTTAAGACCATGTCTGGATTTCAGGGAGCTGAACAGTATCACAATTCGTGACCCTTATCCGCTTCCTCTGATTGTTGGGGCTAAAGTTTTTTCCAAGTTGGATCTAAGAGGGGCATACAACCTGGTCAGGGTCAGAGAAGGAGACGAATGGAAGACGGCCTTCAATACCCCTGAGGGCCATTTTGAGAATTTGGTAATTCCTTTTGGTTTGATGAATGCTCCAGCCGTCTTTCAGCATTTTGTGAACAGCATTTTTTATCATTTAATGGGGAAAATTGTATTAGTGTATCTAGATGACATTTAGATTTTTTCTCCTGATTTCAAAACTCATAAGGAACACTTACGTCAGGTCTTGCTCATCCTGCAGGAGAATAAATTGTACGCTAAACTGGAAAAATGTATGTTTGCGATTCCAGAAATTCAATTTCTGGGGTTTCTTCTCTCCGTTTCTGGTTTTCGCATGGACCCCGAGAAGGTCCGCGCTGTGCTTGAGTGGAAGCTTCCTAAAAATCAGAAGGCGCTGATGCGTTTTTTGGGTTTTGCCAATTATTACAGGAAGTTTATTTTTAATTATTCCTCTGTTGTTAAACCACTCACTGATATGACTAGAAAGGGGGTAGATTTTTCCTCCTGGTCGGTAGAGGCGCGTAAGGCCTTTTCTAATATCAAGGAGAGTTTTGCTTCCGCTCCCATCTTGGTACAACCTGATATTTCTCTGCCCTTCATAGTTGAGGTGGACGCTTCTGAGGTGGGTGTGGGTGCGTTTTTGTCTCAGGGTCCCTCCAAACGGCGACCGTGTGCCTTTTTCTCGAAGAAACTCTCCTCCGCAGAGAGAAATTACGATGTGGGAGATAGGGAGTTGTTGGCCATCAAGTTAGCTTTTGAGGAATGGCGCCATTGGCTAGAGGGAGCCAGACACCCTATTACCGTGTTTACTGACCATAAGAATCTGGCCTACTTGGAGTCAGCCAAGCGTCTGAACCCGAGACAGGCCAGATGGTCTTTGTTCTTTTCAAGGTTTAATTTTGTTGTCACATTCCGCCCTGGGGTTAAGAATGTGAAGGCGGATGCCCTGTCACGTTGTTTTCCGGGAGGTGGAAATTTTGAAGACCTGGGTCCCATTTTGGCTGAAGGTGTGGTGGTCTCTGCTCTTTATCCTGAATTGGAGGCAGAGGTTCAGGTAGCCCAGTCAGAGGCTCCTGATCTTTGTCCTCCTGGGAGGTTGTTTGTGCCTCTCGCTTTAAGACACAAGATTTTTAAGGAGCACCACGATACTGTCCTTGCTGGGTACCCGGGGGCAAGAGCCACAGTAGATCTCATCGCTCGGAGATTCTGGTGGCCGGCGCTTCATAAGTCGGTTGAGGGTTTTGTGGCAACCTGCGAGACCTGCGCTCGTGCCAAAGTCCCTCATTCACGGCCATCAGGTTCTCTCCTTCCGTTACCCATTCCTTCCCGTCCTTGGACACATCTGTCCATGGACCTCATTACGGACCTGCCTCGTTCCTCGGGGAAGACTGTGATTCTGGTGGTGGTGGACCGTTTTAGCAAAATGGTGCATTTCATTCCTTTTCATGGCTTGCCCAATGCTAAGACGCTGGCGCAGGCATTTATTGATCACATTATCAAATTGCATGGTATTCCTTCAGACATAGTCTCTGATAGGGGCACGCAGTTTGTTTCCAAATTCTGTAAGGCTTTCTGTTCTCGCTTGGGGGTTCGGTTGTCATTCTCTTCTGCTTTCCACCCGCAGTCGAATGGCCAGACAGATCGCGTCAATCAGAATCTGGAGACATATCTGCGCTGTTTTGTGGCGGAGAATCAGGAGGATTGGTGTTATTTTTTGTCCCTTGCTGAGTTTGCTTTAAATAACCGTCGTCAGGAGTCCTCTGATAAGTCACCATTTTTTGGTGCACATGGGTTTCATCCGCAGTTTGGGACATTCTCTGGAGAGGGGTCTTCTGGTTTACCTGATGAGGACAGATTCTCCTCGTCTTTGTCATCTATTTGGCAAAAGATTCAGGATAATCTAAAGAGCATGAGTGAGAGATATAAGCGTGTGGCGGATAAGAGACATGTGCCTGGTACGGACCTGAATGTTGGTGATCTGTTGTGGTTGTTTACTAAGAATATCAAATTGAAGGTTCCCTCCTGGAAGTTGGGTCCTAAGTTTATTGGGCCTTACAAAATCTTGTCCGTCATCAATCCTGTTGCCTACCGTCTTGATCTTCCTCAGACTTGGAAGATCCATAATGTTTTTCATAAGTCCTTATTAAAACCTTATGTCCAACCCATTGTACCCTCGTCTTTGCCTCCTCCTCCGATTGTGGTTGAAGGTAATCTTGAATTTCAGGTCTCTAGGATTGTGGATTCTCGTGTTGTCCGCGGTTCTCTCCAGTACCTCATTCATTGGGAGGGTTATGGTCCTGAGGAGAGGATGTGGGTCCCAGTGACGGACATTAAGGCCACTCGTCTCATCAGGGCTTTCCATAGGTCCCATCCTGAGAAGGTGGGCTCTGAGTGTCCGGAGTCCTCTTGTAGAAGGAGGGGTACTGTCACCACCAGACATCTGAGAAGCTCTGACAGACGTTCTTCAGAACCTCCTCCTTGAGGTTCCTTTTGTTTTGCTTTCGTTTTCTCATCTCGTTAGCCTCTCTCAGCTGTCATGTAGTTGCACTGATTGCATCCCTTTAAATCCCTTCCCATACTGCAACACTTTGTGGTTTATACAACTTCCTGGAGTGTGTGCATGCTGGATGCTACTACTGAGTCTTCTACAAGTTTTGTTCATTCATTTGTGTTTTCCTGTTTGCTGGATCCCAGGTGACCCTGACTGCCTCCTTATCAAGTGTAGGGAGCCGGTGGTCGTGTCCCCTCACTATTATAGGGTGTTCAGGTGTTATACAGTCGAGGAGCGAGGATATGCGATCATCTACCATTGAGATTTTTGCATAGGCTGAGCAGTTAGGGAGAGAGCCAGGTCTGTTGCAGGGCTCTCCCTTTGGTTCCTTAGTTTTGGATCCAGTCAGTCGGATCTTCATTTTGTGTCTTCTAGTTTTCTGTACACCTTCCGTGACAAAAACCTAAGATTATCAAGACAACAATTGAGCCATCTATGTGATACCTGACAGCCATTCATCTTCATGGCTGCTACAGGGGAAATGTCTGACTGGGTGTGATGTCCTTCGGCTGTTAATTGGATCATGGCTCCTTTCTGAAAGAGGCTGTCTCTGATCCATATTCCTCTATTGTGTGGCAATATTACATGCTATGGAGGTACTAATGGGTTCTATATGTATTTTTTTTTTAGGTATTTTTGTGTTCCTCGGTGCTTTTCTGGTTGCTGTCGGTACAGTACGTGCATCACGGCTCCTCCATTCACAATTACTTCGAAATATCCTGCGCGTTCCTATGCAGTTCTTTGACACCACTCCAACTGGACGCATTGTCAACAGGTTTGCCAAGGTCAGTTCCTTTCAGTCTCATGTTTTTACTAATCTAAAGCTCACAGGTTTGGGGCAGGAATGTTAGCATGTTAAGATAAAATTACCTTTGTAAGAATCCTTGTAAAGGTGAAGTAACAAGACATTGAGTTTCCTGAATAGTCAAACACCTAGACGCTCCACCACATAAAATAGTAAGAAACACTGGTCAATACCTATCTGTGAAATTCTGCATCTTTCTCCATTCGCTCCTGTTTTTAGACTCTGGCTGGACAACATGTTGTCCATAATGATGTCGCTTGACCACATTGTCCAGTTGCTGCTGGCCACCATGATGTTTCATCCATAGTGATGTAACAGCCAGTAGCAGCTTCCGTATTATGAATGGCACATAGTAGGTAGGGCCCCTTTACAGATTTTGATTTGGGGCCCAGGATGTTAAAGATTATTTTGACACGTTTTGTGGAAGATGTTAAATAGGACAATATGTTGTTGTTTGCTTCCAGGACATCTACAATGTGGATGAAACCATCCCCATGTCGTTCCGGAACTGGGTTGCCTGCATTTTTGGAGTGATCGGCATCCTGTTTATGATCTCCTTGGCTACACCAATTTTTGCCGCTGTCATCATACCGTTGGCCATTGTGTATTATTTAGTCCAGGTAAGCATTTGCTTCCTTTCCATATCTTCCATGGGGTGATGTCCTACTTTCACAGTTCTCCCAGGGCATCCAGTACTATTATATTCCCCATGTTTCTTTCTTTCTATTACATTCCTTAAAGGGCTAGTTGAAGTGTCTGGACCTCAGGAAAAGACACCAATGGAGTGCAACACAGCTATAAAAGCTATTGGATAAATGATTAGCTAAATGACACAACATCAGAGGAGTCTAAAGTTTCCTTTTCAGGGCAATAAGTGTTCACGTCTATAAAATAATCCCCAAACTTACACAGTAACACAGGGATTATGTCTTTGATGTTCTAAAAATTACTGTGTCATGCTCCTACCCCTCCTAGATTTCTCTTGTAGATTACATGTTCCCTTAAAGACCTATAATCCTGTGGATGTCTTTTTATTATAACAATCATTTATTGTCATTGTACCTGCAGAGGTTTTATGTTGCCACCTCACGTCAGCTGAGACGTCTGGATTCAGTCACCAGGTCACCCATCTACTCTCACTTTGGGGAGACAATCTCTGGTCTGTCAGTCATCCGAGCCTATGGACATCAACAGAGATTCATCCAGCACAATGAAGACACCCTAGATATCAACCAGAAGAGCGTTTACTCCTGGGTTGTGTCCAACAGGTAAAGGGGCCTTTACACGGGCTGAGAATTCTGTAGAAAATCGCTAACGAGCATTCATAAAAATGCTCATTAGCAATAATCTGGTGGGGTAAATGTACCAGCGATTTACCCGATGAACGAGCAAAATGCTCATTCATCGGGTAATAAATAATTTGTGCGGTCACAAAAATTATCAGTTGCCCGCAGCAGATTGTGCTGTGTATGGGGATGAGCAATGGCATTAGCGAGCAGGTGATTCCTTCCTGACTATCTGCTGCTGTATCGTCCCGTGTAAAGGGACCTTAAGAAATTGATAAGGCAAGTGAGTAGATAATCTGGAGGAATCTCTAGTAATCTCCTTATTATGTGATGTATCTGCAGATGGCTGGCCATTCGACTTGAATTTGTTGGGAACCTGACAGTGTTCTTTGCTGCTCTCTTCGCTGTGTTAGGCCGTGGCACGGTGGACAGTGGGACTGTTGGACTATCCATTTCCACAGCTTTCAATGTGAGTCAATGTGAACCAGAAATACAATAAATGAGTTGTGCTTTTTCGAAACCCCAGAGTGGACAACTGTTACAAAGAGCATCTAAGCCTCTGGAGGACCTGTCCTGCATTACTGCATTGTAATGATTGACTTCCCGAGTGGTGTCGCTGCAGGGAAACTAAGCACTTCCAGTTTTCCCCCACTGATTACTGCTGATTGCTAGAGGTCCCAACAGGGACACTTTCTGTAATCAACTTTTTGACAAGGAACTGAGTAGAGATTGTTCAAACTAGAAACCCCTTTAAATATCCTTGTATCTGAAGTATGCATAGGCTACAGGAGGACCCATAGAAGTAAACAATATGGTGTTCCCTATTTTTTCTGATTTACTCCAACACATCAATACATCCAAGTCCTTTTAATGTGCTTCATTAGTTGTGAAGTATGTCCTGAACCTTTGGACTAGTTCTACTCGTTGGTTCTCCAGTGTTTCCATGCAGGGGCAGATTTGGAACTTAAAGTGGCCCTAGAAAAAATAATAAAAGTGGCCCCATGTTGTAGGTGGGTCCAAATTGACAGAAGCTAGGCCGAAACAAGTAGGCGGGGACACCAGAAGTAGGCAGGGCCTGCAGTACCATAGTGCAGCACAGAATACCACCCCAGCAGAACCAAATACTGCAGGACAGCAAAAACTACTGCCACCCCAGCCACATTATTCAACTGCATCACCATCATGAGGATGGTCACATAGTTGAGTTCAGGAGGGCTCCTGTGACCGTTGAGCATCAGATCATTATATATTATATTTTAATTTCTTATTGTACAGATTACACAGACACTGGACTGGATGATGCGGATAACGTCAGAGCTGGAGACCAATATTGTTGCAGTTGAGCGTGTGGATGAGTACGTTAAAGTAGAGAACGAAGTAAGTTCTGAGGGCGTCGGCCAACACTATAGACCTAAGGATAAAGTCAGTTTATCACATAGATTACCTTTTAAGTCTTATTTGTCATAAAAATCCTATGTCGTGCCTCTCTTTTTATGAAGTTATGCCACAGACTGCTTCTATATTGATTTCTGTTGAAATTAGCATGTATGAGGAGAAGTTAGCTGCTAACTCCCTCACGGATGACACTGAGAAACTATACTCCTTGTTCAGCTAATTCTGAGTGGGCCTTCGGCAATATTGGCCTGAGCAAAGAGGAGCTCTGACGTCAGCATGTCAGACACCCTGCCGAGCTTTCTGGCTTCAGCCCTCCCCCCTGCAGCCCCAGCGTGATGGACTCCCATATAGTTCAGTGTATTACACATGTAGAAAGTAAATATTTTATACATATACTGTATATATCGTTGTATAAACTCAGCGTTCTTTGCTATGTTCATCTATCAGGCAGAGTGGACGACTCAGAAGCGCCCCCCACAGAACTGGCCAGATAGAGGTGTTGTGCAGTTTGTGGACTACGAGGCCCGTTACCGATCTGAATTAGACCTTGTTCTACATGGGATTTCATGCACTGTTGACAGTATGGAGAAGGTAATATGAGACTGTATGATCAATGGATGGATAGATCCAAAGATTGGTGGATAGATCCATAGGTTAGTGGATGGATCCATAGACGGATATGGGGATAAGTTCAGGTGCATGCTACCATGGCTGCAGTGTAAAAACAAAGAAGGACTACAAGTTTCAGCATACTTCTTTATGCGCAAACATTAAAAACATGAAAAGATGTAAACTGCATTTCTGCTGTACTTACTATATCAATATTTAAAGCTCTTTGCACATATTTTTGATCAAGAATATGTTGGGCCCATCTACCAGCGACAAGGTGGCTTCTATCAAGCAGGACTGACACTACCAGTCTTGTCTCTTCTGGGCTTTTGTCCTACAAAATTCAGGGCAATTCAGAATCCAGCTATAGGTCATTCTGCCTAGTGCATTGATTCAGAGTATCCTATAGCTGGATTCTACTTTTCCCTGAATGCAGTTTACATTTATTCATATTTTCAATGTTTGCATGAGTGTCTTTGTGCAGAAAGTAAAATGCTGCTATTTGTAGATCTTGTTTGCTTTTAATCCATAGATGGATAGATAGATAAGAAATAGATATGAGAGAGAGATTTGATTAGCTGGATACAGGAGCGATAAATAGATCCCGAAAAATTTCTCGCCTCACCACAGGCACTAGTGGTAATACGTACTCTGCACTGGAGGTGCAGTAACCCAGTGGTTCACAGCTAAAAGGGTTAATTTTGTAAATTACTGCTAAAGGTTAATATTCAGGTTTACCGCTCTACTCCCAAAAGGTGTTATACAGGAAATATTACAATGGTGGTTCACTTTTTGATGTTTTTCAAAGCGCTCAGACATTGACTTCTTGTGGTATTTTGTGGGCCCACCTACTTCTTCTGTCCTGTATTCACCTTGTGTTGGTCTTCTGTCAGTATGGATTCACCTAAACCATGGGGCCACTTTTAGGTTTTTTTTTTTCCAGGGTCTGTATGTGGACTCTATATTATGGAGGTCCTCCATTGAAGGATGTATGTAAGGAGATCATGAACTATGTAATATAATATACTTTAAGTTCACAGTCCGCCCCTGTACATTCCTGCTCTGGTGAGTTGGACTGTGGAAAGTGCGGCCACTATGCTGTAATGCAAACATAATCTCCCAGAATTCAGTGCAGCTCGATCAGTGCATGATCAGCTAAATGCATTGTATGGTGGCTGCTCATAGGGTGTTGATGGATGCTAGCAGCAGTCAGCAGAAATGCAAGTCCTGATCGGGATCAGTAACGAGTTAAATGAAAAACTCATCCCTCATCCGTAATGAACACTTCATGTGACCGCATATAACTGTTGATCTGTCCCTCAGGTTGGAATAGTTGGAAGGATGGGAGCTGGAAAATCTTCCCTTACGAATTGCCTCTTCCGGATCATCGAGGCAGCAGGGGGGAAGATAATCATTGATGGTCTGGACATCTCCACCATTGGCCTCCATGATCTGCGCAACAAACTAACTATAATTCCTCAGGTAATTCACCCATCATTTATGGCTGACTAGAAGGCTAGCTTTCATATGTAAGAAGTTTAATCACATAGTCACTGGTCTCAGTGGTAAAACTGTGATTGGTCTCATGGCTGAGGCCAGTACACCCCCCCCCCTCCCCCTTGGCCCATTTCTTCATGATCATGTTCATCCCCTTTAAATTAAAAATGATGTCTGCCTGTAATCACCACAATGGGGAGCTTACATGCTTTCTGCATTGTGTTTATATAGATCTAAGTGTCTAAACAGTAGGAAGCTCCCTCTAGTGGTGGTTGTAGGCAAACATAATTTTCTCATTTTAAAGAGGTTGTCCCACCTGGAACATTAATGGCGTATTAACAGGATGTGCCATAAGTGTCCAGCAAGTGTGGTTTCCACCTCTGGGATCCGCTCCCATCTCAAAAACAGGGCCTGAAGTAAATGGAGAGCAATCTGTGCATACGTACCCACCCTCCATTTGCTGCTGTGGGACCAGAATTGCAGAGCACTGGTTTGGCTATTTTCAGAAATCCCATAGCAGTGAGTGGAGGGGTAGCGGCGCATGGTGCCCTGTTCTTGAGACAGGAGCAGGTTCCTGGGATCAGCACCTATCAGACAATTATGACATATCCTGTTTATATACCATAAATGTCCCAGATGGAACAATCGTTTTAATTCTGTCTATGCAACAAATTTGGATGTTTGTCTCAGCAAAAAGGGCTCTAGAGATTTAATATGAAATCCATCAACACACAATGATGGATTGGTTTAAATAAAAATAAAAAATGATGTTCAAGGGTGAAAAAACACGCTCCCTTATAGACATGCAATGTTAGTTATCACCCCTAATGGCCTTAGAAACTGTGATTTTCTATAGAGTAAATAATGAAAAAAATCTAACATGGCTGACTTATTAACCCTGACTTCTCCAGACTGGGGCAAAGCTGTGCATAGGTGACTGCTGCACCCAGGCCCTGGTGTCTGATGGGGCGCACAATGCTACATAAAGACACCAGTATTACAAATGTCATATGGTAGGCGGGGACCCTTTTACTGTACATTAGTGCTCATTAAGTGGATGGTTATTTTGGGCATGTGTCACGCCCAAGTTTTGCAGTGTAGAGGTCTGCCATAGGAATGAATGGGGTGTGCTGCGACACACGGATTGGCAAAAAATCGAACTGCTGAATTTTATTGAGATTGGGATGTTGCAGTTGCAGCCTACTTGCGAGCTGCGCTGTGACCTGATTCATTTCTGTGGCAGTCCTGCTACACTGCCATGCCCAAAATCGCTGTGTGGCCGTACCCTAAATCATCAGCAGATCCCACACCCCAAATGACTACGTCTGTCCATAGCTGCATGTATAAAGTCGTTGTGCGTTGCTTTACAGATCGCAAACCTATCACTAGGTGGCAGCAGTTACACATGTAAAGCCATAGTGAGCGGCGACTGTTTACTCAGCGAAAAATTACATTTGCTTTCCTCCACTTTCTTCATGTTTGGGGTTTCCTGGCAAGACTTAGCTTGTAAAATGTAATTTCACAGGCGGCTTAACAGCATGTGGATATCTAATATATAAGGATTACATCACTGACATGAAGTATTTGAAATCTGTGACCTGGAAACTATTAAGATGCCAGAAAAATGAGTCCACTGTGATATGGACACAATAGCGGCTCACCCAACAATGGGAGTCACCTTGTTTTCTTAACAGGAAAAATAAGTGACCCCCAACTGTGCGTGGAGAGATGACATCAAATTCTTCTACATATTCCAATCTGCTATAGGAACACGTATGATTATAAATTTTTCCCTTAGTTACGACTGTTTAAACATTTACAATATGAGGACCTTCCCAAGATGGCTCCTCTGCCAGTTCTCTAAATGCCAAAACTGCTTTCCCTCACTTCCCATACACACTTGCTGTAGCCAGCAGCTCCCTGCCAGCCAATCAGATTGGATTATTGAGAGACACGCCTCCTCACGCTGAAGCCTAATGCAGGCATGCAGTGTGAAGGACCGCCCCTCCGTCTTCCTGTCTTCCTAGCCAGAGACAGACAAGCCCTAGCAACTGTCTTTTAAGGGAGCAGTGGAAAGAGACAGAGGACATTAATGAAAGCTGTTATTATAAGGTAATTACAGATCTTTTGACAATCATTGACAGACTAACTCAGGTATACATGCCAAGCTCTAAAAAACTAGCAAATAAAAAAAGATATGATAGCTACCCTTTAAAAACTGCACAGATCTTCTGTCAATCCACTGCATACAATGAATGTGCAGAGCAGCGTTGAGTTGTATCCAAGAGCACCATGAAAATAAATCTGCCTGTCAGTTCATAATCAAGAAATGTGACATAAAGCAAACTATGTAGTAAATGTCACAAGACAGAATAAGAAATCTTATAAAGTAACTTAAGAAATGGAAAAAGCATCAGCACATACAGTATAAGACCTAGTTACATTGTTAATGAATGAATAATGGAGGAATCTCTCTGCAGCTATTAGATTAATTACATGGAGAAGCAGAGAGGTGGTGCTGTCAGCGTCTCCATCATTACCATAAAGGGAGGCTATGTGTGCTTTCATTATTTACAAGGAGGCAACACTATGTGTGCCTAATGTATTTACATGGAGAGACAAGGAGACAGTACTATCTGTGTCTACATTATATACATGGACACACATGGAGACAGTACTATCTGTGTCTACATTATATACATGAATACACATGGAGACAGTACTATCCGTGTCTACATTATATACATGGAAACACATGGAGACAGTACTATCCGTGTCTACATTATATACATGGACACACATGGAGACAGTACTATCCGTGTCTACATTATATACATGGACACACATGGAGACAGTACTATCCGTGTCTACATTATATACATGGATACACATGGAGACAGTACTATCTGTGTCTACATTATATACATGGACACACATGGAGACAGTACTATCTGTGCCTACATTATATACATGGACACACATGGTGACAGTACTATCTGTGTCTACATTATATACTTGGACACACATGGAGACAGTACTATCCGTGTCTACATTATTTACATGGATACACATGGAGACAGTACTGTCTGTGTCTACATTATATGCATGGACATGAAGAGGGCATTTTCTATTTGCTCGGTCCTCCCCAATTACCTAACCCCTTACACCGAGCCCCTCCCCCCAAACCCCAAAGAAATAAACACACCACACCACTGCTTGGATTTAATCGGCCACAGCAGCCGTTTATTTAAATACATACAAATTAAATAACATAAGTTAACCAATGACGAGGGAGGTCCTAGAAGCCCCAATAACTTAATAACACTGGAACACCTACGTCACCATCTTACCCCCAGCCGTTGAACCCAGCTCGGAGGCAGCAACTGATGGACACGTAATTAGTTCCTACCAGCTCCTCAATAAGAGTCCAGCCCCTCCCGCGGGGCCCTCCCATCCTCAGGTACCACCATATTCCTCCACTTCAAGGACCTCCCCCGCCTCCACGACTGCCACGACACAGAAAACAACAAACATCCACACTTCCCCTACCTCCACCTCCAACAGGGCTGGGTGGGTGGGCATTTCGCTCCCCTGGCCGCACTGAACACCGCTCCGCCCACTTCCTCCTTCCCTGCTCCTGCCGCGCCCCCCGCTGCCTCGGCAACTCGCGCCTCCGCTGGATTCCGCCCCCCCGCACCTCTTAACCCCTACCTTACCTTCCCTCGCCGCCACGCCTCTTCATGCGCGTCCTCCCCCACCGCTGCGCTCCTGTCCGGCCTGACTTGAAGAGGGCATTGGCTATTTGCTCGGTCCTCCCCAATTACCTAACCCCTTACACCGAGCCCCTCCCCCCAAACCCCAAAGAAATAAACACACCACACCACTGCTTGGATTTAATCGGCCACAGCAGCCGTTTATTTAAATACATACAAATTAAATAACATAAGTTAACCAATGACGAGGGAGGTCCTAGAAGCCCCAATAACTTAATAACACTGGAACACCTACGTCACCATCTTACCCCCAGCCGTTGAACCCAGCTCGGAGGCAGCAACTGATGGACACGTAATTAGTTCCTACCAGCTCCTCAATGAGAGTCCAGCCCCTCCCGCGGGGCCCTCCCATCCTCAGGTACCACCATATTCCTCCACTTCAAGGACCTCCCCCGCCTCCAACAACGCGCAGCTTGACCACCTCAACCCTGCGCGTCCCTCCACATACGTAACGCTATTTCCACACCACTCTGGAGCCCCAGAGACCACAGATCCGTCCCCACCGCATTCAGGTGCACACCATCAGCCCTCCAAAATGCACCCTCCCCTTTCTCCAGCACCTCATGCCGCACCACCACCCCGCCATTTCGCGCCATAAACCGGCCCACCGCCCTATTCACCTTGATCCGCGCCTTATTAAGCCTCTCCACCGACCTCGCATCCCTCCAAACCTTCCGCGGAACAATGTCAGACCAGACCGCGATCACCCCCGGAAACAAAGCCCAAATCCTGAGCAAGTCAAACTTAATATCGCGAACCAATTCCCTAAAAGGCCGCTTACCCAAGTCATTCCCCCCCACGTGCAAAACCAACACATCCGGGGGCCGGTCCAACCGCACAAAATGATGCACCTCCCTCATCACCCCGCCCCACAACATACCTCTCACACCTAACCACCGGACCGTAGCCAACTCCGGACTGAAACCCAACTGTCGCCCACTCGGCCGCACATCCGCTCTGATCGCACCCCAAAACACATAAGAGTGCCCCAAAATCCACACCAACGCCGCTGCCGTACGACCTGTGAACACAAAAGAACAAAATTAACACCAAACCACCACCCCAATACCATTACAACAAAGCAGGCCGCACATAGGATTTAAAACGCACCGACTCCCACCGCCCAATCCTCCTAATCACTTCGTCACTGGCGCCCAGCCTAGCGGCCTCAGTCGCCGCACCAATCCGGAACGAATGCCCAGAATAATCCTTGACCGGCACCCCCAACACCCTCAAACATTTCCTAAAGACCGCCAGAAATTGAAACCTAGACAAAAAGGAACCATCCTCATGCCTGAGGAAAGGAACACCGTCCCTCACCAGGCCCGCCCCATAAGACCGCACTCACCGAACTGGGCACATAATACACCCTGGCACCGAAAACAACATGAAACGACGCCCCCTGCCCTCCTGATCCGTTTTCGACCTGCGAATCCGAACGGACAACCTATCCCCCATCAACTCGATATCCTCACTCCTCAGCCCCCCCGCTCGACGAACACTGTCACACACCAACTCCCCCAAGCGAAAGGCGCCAAAAAACGCAGCCCTAAACAGCCCCAACTCCCACCCGGAACTGCAAATCCCACTCAACTGGTCACCCATTCGCCCCAACAACTCAAAAGACACCGGCCTCCGACAATCCGGCCCCCTGCACGCGCCCCTACGCCAACCCTTCAAAACCTGCCGCACCAAAAATTCCTTCGTCAAATCCCGCAGCCGGAAACCGAACGCGACCCCTGCAATAAAATGGTTCACCTTTGACACCGACCACCCCTCACCCTTCAGCTGCCCCAACAATACCAACAACCTCACATCCCCATCACCGCCCCCAGCCCCCCAAGCCCCGTTCCAAGACTCCCAGATCGCCCACGCCTTACCATATTCCCTCCACGTACCCGGACTCAACGAATCCCTCAACATCCCCATCACTTCTCCTCCAAGATCCCCCACAGCCACGACGGACACTCCAGACCCACCGCCTCCGCTTCTGGCGCTAGAAGCCGGAACCGCTCCCACTGTGAACGAGAAAGAGAATCCGCCACTGAATTAGACACCCCAGCCACATGCTCCGCCACCACCCACACATTAATCGACAAGCAGCGCAACACGAAAAACTGCAACAGCCGCACCACCGGCGGTGAAGATGCGGACAAACTGTTGATAGCCTGAACCACCCCCAGATTGTCACAATGAAAGCGCACCTTCCGGTTCCCCAATCTCTCCCCCCACAACACCACCGCCATCACAATGGGAAAAAGCTCCAACAAAGCCACATTCCTCACCCACCCCCGACTGACCCACGACTCCGGCCACACGCCCGCGCACCATTGACCCTGGCAATAAGCCCCAAAACCCACCCCCCCCGACGTGTCAGTATACAACTCCAACTCCACACTATCACACAATTCCTCCATCACCAACGACCTACCATTGTACTGACCTAAAAACTCCGCCCACACCCTCAAATCCCCTTTCAATTCCTTACGCAACCTGATAAAATGATGCGGCGCTGACAACCCTGCCGTAGCCGCGGCCAACCGTCTACAAAAAATCCTCCCCATTGGCATAATTTGACAAGCAAAGTTCAATTTTCCCAACAATGACTGCAACGCCCGCAACCTAATCTTCTCCCCTCCTATGGCCCTGTCAATCTCCTGACGCAAATCCACCAACTTATCCTGGGGAAGTCTGCACTCCATCCGCTCCGTGTCTATAACAATCCCCAAAAAACACAATTCCGTCACCGGACCAACCGTCTTCTCCCGCGCCAACGGTACCCCAAAACGCGCAGAAACTGACTGCACCGTGTGCAGCAACAAAGAACACACCCGTGAATTCGCCGCCCCTAAACACAAAAAATCATCCAAGTAATGGATAACAGATGAACAACCGGAAACATCCACCACCACCCATTCCAGAAACGAGCTAAACGTCTCAAAATATGCACATGAGAGAGAGCACCCCATCGGCAAGCACCTATCCACAAAATACCCCCCATCCCAAAAACAGCCCAACAAACCCATGCTCTCCACGTGCACCGGCAGCAAACGAAATGCCGCCTCCACATCGAACTTAGCCATCAACGTCCCCCGCCCCAACCGCCTTACCTATCTTACAGCCGCATCAAAGGACGTATAGACCACCGAACAAAGTTCAGGAGCTATACCATCATTGACCGACGCCCCTTTCGGATAAGACAAGTGATGAATGAGCCGAAACTTATTCGGCTCCTTCTTCGGCACCACTCCCAGCGGAGACACCCTCAACCCCGGGATCGGCGGTTCCTTGAATGGACCCGCCATCCGCCCCAACTCCACCTCCTTCCACAACTTCTCCGTCACCACCTCCGCATGAACAAGCGCGGACCTAAGATTCTTATGAACCATAGGCCCCGCCGTAACAACCGACGGAATCCGAAAACCAAAACTAAAACCCTCCCCCAACAAAACAGCCGCAACCCGATCCGGGTACCTATCTAGGAACACCTGCATCTCTTCCAACCGCACCGGCGTCCGTCCCCTTTCCAGCACCATCCCCCCCCTTATTCCTGCCCCCTTTGAAGCAACGGTTAGCGCCATGGGCCCCCCCACACCCCGTGCACTCATGCTTAAACTTGCACTTGGCCCCAAATCTGCAATTTCCTTCGTTAAATAAGAAACACAACCCCTTTGCCGACGCCGCTGCCAAGGCACCCGGGGATGACCCCCCGGACTCCCCCCGAAAGGGCTGCCCAGTCCTGGGAGGCGCGGTCACCCTCAACCACAACCCAATGTCCTTATGATCCCATCGGATATCGGGCCTAACCGCTTTCCGCTGCCGGAACTGCTCATCATACCGGAGCCAACCCACACCCCCATAAACCCTATACGCCTCCCCAATCGCGTCCTGGTAGCAAGACAGCGCCGAACAACAATCCGGCGACCGCTCCCCAATGACACTTGCCAATATGGCAAACGCCTGCAACCAATTAGCAAAAGTACGCGGAATCAATCGATGCCGCCGCTTATCCTCATCCTCCTTCTTCCCCTCATCCTTCTTACCCCTATCCAGGTTAAACCGTTCCAACGGAAGCAGCGAGAAGATCTCCACATACTCCCCCTTCCAAATCTTCTCCCTCACCTCCTGCTTCAAATGAGCCCCCAACGGCCCCTCAAAGCAGACGTACACCTCACCGCGCGCCCTATCATCCAACCTCTGCACCTCCTCCTCTCCCCCTGCCTGCGTTTCCACTGACACCGACCCCCCCACAACCCCCGGCGACCCTGCCACGGCCCCCGGTACCACCCCCCACCCTGGCAACGGAGACCCCGCACCCGCCCCCATACCCGATAACCATCCCGCCAGACCCCCCAACAACTGCCCCAAACCCCTACCAAACTCCCCCATGGACCCCCCCCCCAGCAACCGGGAAACCCTGCGCTAACATGGAGCCCCACGCAATCTCACCAGGCACCGCGGGCGCTGTGACTCCCGCTGCCGCAGATCCTGACTCCCGCCGACCGGACACTTCACCGTCCTGGATCCTGGACGTCGACGGCTGTTCATCCCGGACCACCTGCACGACCCTCTGCACAACACTGGACGGGCCCCGGGCGAAGACCTCAGCGCCCCCCACGGCAAGGGGATCCTCCTCCGCGCTGCTCCCATCTTCTCTGGACCTGCGCCGGCATCCGTCACCACCCAGCGCAGCCCGAGGAACCACGACGTCGTCCAGAAGCCGAGCGGACCGCCCGCTTAAGGAGGGACAGGGCCGGTCCGCCGTTCCCGGTCCGGAATCCACCAGCACAGCCGCAGGGAGAGTGGGAAGGGGCGTCCCGCTCCGCTCAGGGCCCCGCCGCATGACGGGATTCCTCCCGCGGCGTGAGCGACTCGCAGAAGGCCGAGCGGCCGCTCTCCGCCGCGGAGGGTCCACAGAGGGGCTCCCTACTCGGCGCCGGGCCCGTGGGGTGACTTCAGGGCTTAGGCGCGCCGGCGGAACACCACGCCGCGGCCGGGCAGCCCGCACTGTGGGGGAAATCTCAGGAGCAGGGGACACCAAACAGGCACCAACCTGCTCCTGCAGCCAGCCAGGCCCCCGCACCTCCGCCTCACGCCGCAACCGCTCCAACATGGCATCCACTGATAGGACAGGCGCCGACATCTCGCCGTCCGTTTCGCTCCCCTGGCCGCACTGAACACCGCTCCGCCCACTTCCTCCTTCCCTGCTCCTGCCGCGCCCCCCGCTGCCTCGGCAACTCGCGCCTCCGCTGGATTCCGCCCCCCCGCACCTCTTAACCCCTACCTTACCTTCCCTCGCCGCCACGCCTCTTCATGCGCGTCCTCCCCCACCGCTGCGCTCCTGTCCGGCCTGACTCACATGGAGACAGTACTATCTGTGTCTACATTATATACATGGGCACACATGGAGACAGTACTATCTGTGTCTACATTATATACATGGACACACATGAAGACAGTACTATCTGTGTCTACATTATATACATGGACACACATGGAGACAGTACTATCTGTGTCTACATTATATACATGGACACACAAGGAGACAGTACTATCTGTGTCTACATTATATACATGGACACACATGGAGGCTGTACTATCTGTCCCTACATTATATACATGGACAAACATGGAGACAGTACTATCTGCGTCTACATTATATACATGGACACACATGGAGGCTGTACTATCTGTCCCTACATTATATACATGGACACACATGGAGGCTGTACTATCTGTCCCTACATTATATACATGGACACACATGGAGACAGTACTATCTGTCCCTACATTATATACATGGACACACATGGTGACAGTACTATCTGTGCCTACATTATATACATGGACACACATGGAGACAGTACTATCTGTGCCTACATTATATACATGGACACACATGGAGACTGTACTATCTGTGTCTACATTATATACATGGACACACGGAGACAGTACTATCTGTGTCTACATTATATACATGGACACACATGCAGACAGTACTATCTGTGCCTACATTATATACATGGACACACATGGAGACTGTACTATCTGTGTCTACATTATTTACAAGGAGAGACAGAGAGACTATATGGACTTTCTTCAAGGAGACCAGGCAGCAGTACTATCTGTGCTTATGTCATTTAGGTGGAAAAACAATGAGACAGGGACTAATTTATAAACATTAACGATATTTTCAGGGATAGACGGGAGGTAACAAAATATATGATTACATAATTTTGCAGGCAAATGGATATCTATAGCAC
Organism: Bufo gargarizans; assembly: GCF_014858855.1. Lineage (NCBI taxonomy): Eukaryota > Metazoa > Chordata > Amphibia > Anura > Bufonidae > Bufo > Bufo gargarizans. Next base: position 345,535,276 of record NC_058085.1, on the reverse strand, counting down.
GTGGAAGGGTTGGTGGCGGGTTACCACAGCAGTTTGTCTCCCGTAAAGCAATAGAGATATCACTGCCTTGCAGTCCATTGGCCTTTTCATTTAGTGTATTTTTCCTCTGAAGGACCCAGTGCTGTTCTTTGGGACACTGAGGATGAATTTGGACCCGTCCGATCTGTACACAGATGAAGAAGTCTGGAAAGCTCTTGAACTCTCTCACCTCAAGCCATTTGTAGAAGAGCTGCAGGAAAAGCTTTTCTACGAAGTAAGCGAAGGAGGAGAGAACCTAAGGTAAGAGCACAGCCGCACTGGGGAGTCTCCTATCTTGTGTTAATCACAGCAGGCTCCTTCTGACAGACAAATGTTAAAACACAAGTTGCTACCCCCCTTGGATAAATTACATTAATTAAGCCACTTTGTATTTTTTGTGATTTGTTAATTTTACAGATTTTGTGATTTACCAATTTCTGCACATCTTCACATTCACACCTTGTCATGCTCTTGCTTCTACTTTTAACATACTTCAGTCCAAATTGTATCCCGTTTTCATTGAAAAATTTGTGGTCGGATCAGCTATCAGAAAGGTGAACCTAACCTATCTAACCCTATCTACAACAAGCAGTAGAGATATGCCATAACTGCTGTGGTAGGGCAGCCTAAAGGGGGCCATCCTAATAGAAGTGACTGTAAGAAGGTGTGGGTGGGTGGGTGAAATCAGCTGAATCAGCGTTAGCCTGGGCCCACAGGTGCCTGTAAATAGCCTAGTAATCAGCCAGCCTGGCCCACAGGTGCGTATAATTAGCCTTGTAATCAGCCTCCCCTCCCACAAATGCAGCAATACATTGCTTAATACTTGTGGTCGGATCAGCTATCAGAAAGGTGAACCTTACCTATCTAACCCTATCTACAACAAGCAGTAGAGTTATGCCATAACTCCTGTGGTAGGGCAGCCTAAAGGGGCCAAAAAGAGCAGACCTTAGTTTAGAGTAATATATACATACCGTTACGACACCAGATTTTCAACGGAAAAGATCTTTCACGATGAAGGTGTGGAATATACCGTATATATCAGTGACTTCCATCTACCTTACCTTTTTGTTATGTGCACCACCACATCATTCTTGGAGATGGTAAATGCTGATGCGATTGAAAGAGTGGCCGGTAACCAGGAACGATTTACTCCTATGTTGACTAACATATGACCCTATAACGAGAAGGTCTGAATCCTGAGAGCTGCAGACTGAAACAAACAATGGTGAATCTGTTGGAAGGCCTAGATGAACTCCAACCATCCGCCAAGGGCCCTGATCAGGCACCAACTGTTCCTGGTGGCAAAATACTTACCTCTACTTATTCCCCAGGCCACACTTTCTATTAAGGGCCCAAAAGTTAGAACATGGCATCTTCCGTCTTACTGTAGTAGTAAATTAAGTGAAATGTGTAAACACACCAGGCCTGGGGAACCATACACAGGAATACATGGCTATTTCGATTAATGAGCTAATGTTGCCTGTAATAAGGACAGAACGTACACATAATACCTGCAGTTGTGACAGAAAATAAGCTTAAGGTCGTGATAAACTATGTGTGCTGCGCCTGTAGTCGTGATATGACTTGTTGTGTCTGAAGACATGACAGACTTCGTAAACTGCACCTTATTACTGTACCTCCTACTGGAAGACGGCCGATACCCAGGACTTAGGCAGGACACCAACACCCTCGGCCCAAGTTTGTAGATGAAGTAAGCATGCCTGGGAGAAGATGATGTCCGCAAAGTCAGGCTTGGGATGACTGTTTATAAAGAAAACAATGAAAACCCAACAACCTAGAAAATAAAAGTCAGGGAAAACAATAACGCGAGTGAGACTCTAATGGCACAAGCCATGCGTGCGAGCCACCACAAGTATTGTATTGTGAGCCACAGATGACCGAGCTATGCAAGCGGGTCCGAAGGCAGAAAGAGACATGGAACTTACTTGTTGTGGGACCACGCAGTCGATCTCGAATGGCGGAGTTATGTGTGTAAAATTTAAACTGAGAAGCCATACGTGAGAGACTAATGGCGGAGCCATGCGTGAGAGACTCTAATGGCGGAGACATGTGTAACACTAAAGGGAGAAGAGAAGCGTGAGAGACTGATGGTGGAGTCATATGTGTAACACTAAAACGGAGAAGCCATGCGTGAGAGACTAATGGCAGAGTCATTGTGTAAGACTAAAACAGAGAAGCCATGCATGAGAGATTAATGGCGGAGTCATATGTGTAATACTAAAACGGAGAAGCCATGCGTGAGAGACTAATGGCGGAGTCATATGTGTAAGACTAAAATGGAGAAGCCATACATGAGAGACTAATGGCGGAGTCATATGTGTAAGACTAAAACGGAGAAGCCATGCATGAGAGATTAATGGCGGAGTCATATGTGTAAGACTAAAACGGAGAAGCCATGCATGAGAGATTAATGGCGGAATCATATGAGTAAGACTAAAACGGAGAAGCCATGCATGAGAGACTAATGGCGGAGTCATTGTGTAAGACTAAAACGGAGAAGCCATACGTGAGAGACTCTAATGGCAAAGCCATGCGTGAGAGACTCTAATGGGGGAGACATGTGTAACACTAAAGGGAGAAGCCATGCGTGAGAGACTGATGGCGGAGTCATATGTGTAACACTAAAACGGAGAAGCCATGCGTGAGAGACTAATGGCGGAGTCATATGTGTAAGACTAAAACGGAGAAGCCATGCATGAGAGATTTATGGCGGAGTCATATGTGTAATACTAAAACAGAGAAGCCATGCGTGAGAGACTAATGGCGGAGTCATATGTGTAAGACTAAAACGGAGAAGCCATGCATGAGAGATTAATGGCGGAGTCATATGTGTAAGACTAAAACGGAGAAGCCATGCATGAGAGATTAATGGCGGAGTCATATGTGTAAGACTAAAACGGAGAAGCCATGCATGAGAGACTAATGGCGGAGTCATTGTGTAAGACTAAAACGGAGAAGCCATATGTGAGAGACTCTAATGGCAAAGCCATGCGTGAGAGACTCTAATGGCGGAGTCATATGTGACAATAAAAGGGAGAAGCCATGCGTGAGAGACTCTAATGGCGGAGACATGTGTAACACTAAAGGGAGAAGAGAAGCGTGAGAGACTGATGGTGGAGTCATATGTGTAACACTAAAACGGAGAAGCCATGCGTGAGAGACTAATTGCGGAGTCATATGTGTAACACTAAAACGGAGAAGCCATGCGTGAGAGACTAATGGCAGAGTCATTGTGTAAGACTAAAACAGAGAAGCCATGCATGAGAGATTAATGGCGGAGTCATATGTGTAATACTAAAACGGAGAAGCCATGCGTGAGAGACTAATGGCGGAGTCATATGTGTAAGACTAAAATGGAGAAGCCATACATGAGAGACTAATGGCGGAGTCATATGTGTAAGACTAAAACGGAGAAGCCATACGTGAGAGACTCTAATGGCAAAGCCATGCGTGAGAGACTCTAAAGGCAGAGACATGTGTAACACTAAAGGGAGAAGCCATGCGTGAGAGACTGATGGCGGAGTCATATGTGTAACACTAAAACGGAGAAGCCATGCGTGAGAGACTAATGGCGGAGTCATTGTGTAAGACTAAAACAGAGAAGCCATGCGTGAGAGACTAATGGCGGAGTCATATGTGTAAGACTAAAACGGAGAAGCCATGCATGAGAGATTAATGGCGGAGTCATATGTGTAATACTAAAACGGAGAAGCCATGCGTGAGAGACTAATGGCGGAGTCATATGTGTAAGACTAAAACGGAGAAGCCATGCATGAGAGATTAATGGCGGAGTCATATGTGTAAGACTAAAACGGAGAAGCCATGCATGAGAGATTAATGGCGGAGTCATATGTGTAAGACTAAAACGGAGAAGCCATGCATGAGAGACTAATGGCGGAGTCATTGTGTAAGACTAAAACGGAGAAGCCATATGTAAGAGACTCTAATGGCAAAGCCATGCGTGAGAGACTCTAATGGCGGAGTCATATGTGACACTAAAAGGGAGAAGCCATACGTGAGAGACTCTAATGGCTAAGCCATGCGTGAGACTCTAATGGCTGAGTCATTGTGTAAGACTAAAACGGAGAAGCCATACGTGAGAGACTCTAATGGCTAAGCCATGCGTGAGAGACTCTAATGGCGGAGTCATGTGTAACACTAAAAGGGAGAAGCCATACGTGAGAGACTCTAATGGCGGAGCCCTTCATGAGAGGCTCTAGTGGCGGGGTCATATGTAACACTAAAAGGGAGAAGCCATGCGTGCGAGACTAATGGCAGAGCCATGTGTAGAACTAAAACGGAGAAGCCATGCGCGAGAGACTCTAATGGCGGAGTCATATGTAACACTAAAAGGGGAGAAGCCATACGTGAGAGACTCTAATGGCTAAGCCATGCGTGAGAGACTCTAATGGCGGAGTCATATGTAACACTAAAAGGGAGAAGCCATACGTGAGAGACTCTAATGGCGGAGCCCTTCATGAGAGGCTCTAGTGGCGGGGTCATATGTAACACTAAAAGGGAGAAGCCATGCGTGCGAGACTAATGGCAGAGCCATGTGTAGAACTAAAACGGAGAAGCCATGCGCGAGAGACTCTAATGGCGGAGTCATATGTAACACTAAAAGGGGAGAAGCCATGCGTGAGAGACTAATTGCGGAGTCATATGTGTAACACTAAAACGGAGAAGCCATGCGTGAGAGACTAATGGCAGAGTCATTGTGTAAGACTAAAACAGAGAAGCCATGCATGAGAGATTAATGGCAGAGTCATATGTGTAAGACTAAAACGGAGAAGCCATGCATGAGAGACTAATGGCGGAGTCATTGTGTAAGACTAAAACGGAGAAGCCATATGTAAGAGACTCTAATGGCAAAGCCATGCGTGAGAGACTCTAATGGCGGAGTCATATGTGACACTAAAAGGGAGAAGCCATACGTGAGAGACTCTAATGGCTAAGCCATGCGTGAGACTCTAATGGCTGAGTCATTGTGTAAGACTAAAACGGAGAAGCCATACGTGAGAGACTCTAATGGCTAAGCCATGCGTGAGAGACTCTAATGGCGGAGTCATGTGTAACACTAAAAGGGAGAAGCCATACGTGAGAGACTCTAATGGCGGAGCCCTTCATGAGGGGCTCTAGTGGCGGGGTCATATGTAACACTAAAAGGGAGAAGCCATGCGTGCGAGACTAATGGCAGAGCCATGTGTAGAACTAAAACGGAGAAGCCATGCGCGAGAGACTCTAATGGCGGAGTCATATGTAACACTAAAAGGGGAGAAGCCATACGTGAGAGACTCTAATGGCTAAGCCATGCGTGAGAGACTCTAATGGCGGAGTCATATGTAACACTAAAAGGGAGAAGCCATACGTGAGAGACTCTAATGGCGGAGCCCTTCATGAGAGGCTCTAGTGGCGGGGTCATATGTAACACTAAAAGGGAGAAGCCATGCGTGCGAGACTAATGGCAGAGCCATGTGTAGAACTAAAACGGAGAAGCCATGCGCGAGAGACTCTAATGGCGGAGTCATATGTAACACTAAAAGGGGAGAAGCCATGCGTGAGAGACTAATTGCGGAGTCATATGTGTAACACTAAAACGGAGAAGCCATGCGTGAGAGACTAATGGCAGAGTCATTGTGTAAGACTAAAACCGAGAAGCCATGCATGAGAGATTAATGGCGGAGTCATATGTGTAATACTAAAACGGAGAAGCCATGCGTGAGAGACTAATGGCGGAGTCATATGTGTAAGACTAAAATGGAGAAGCCATACATGAGAGACTAATGGCGGAGTCATATGTGTAAGACTAAAACGGAGAAGCCATGCATGAGAGATTAATGGCGGAGTCATATGTGTAAGACTAAAACGGAGAAGCCATGCATGAGAGATTAATGGCGGAGTCATTGTGTAAGACTAAAACGGAGAAGCCATACGTGAGAGACTCTAATGGCAAAGCCATGCGTGAGAGACTCTAATGGCGGAGACATGTGTAACACTAAAGGGAGAAGCCATGCGTGAGAGACTCTAATGGCAGAGACATGTGTAACACTAAAGGGAGAAGAGAAGCGTGAGAGACTGATGGTGGAGTCATATGTGTAACACTAAAATGGAGAAGCCATGCGTGAGAGACTAATTGCGGAGTCATATGTGTAACACTAAAACGGAGAAGCCATGCGTGAGAGACTAATGGCAGAGTCATTGTGTAAGACTAAAACAGAGAAGCCATGCATGAAAGATTAATGGCGGAGTCATATGTGTAAGACTAAAACGGAGAAGCCATGCATGAGAGATTAATGGCGGAGTCATTGTGTAAGACTAAAACGGAGAAGCCATACGTGAGAGACTCTAATGGCAAAGCCATGCGTGAGAGACTCTAATGGCGGAGACATGTGTAACACTAAAGGGAGAAGCCATGCGTGAGAGACTGATGGCGGAGTCATATGTGTAACACTAAAACGGAGAAGCCATGCGTGAGAGACTAATGGCGGAGTCATTGTGTAAGACTAAAACAGAGAAGCCATGCGTGAGAGACTAATGGCGGAGTCATATGTGTAAGACTAAAACGGAGAAGCCATGCATGAGAGATTAATGGCGGAGTCATATGTGTAATACTAAAACGGAGAAGCCATGCGTGAGAGACTAATGGCGGAGTCATATGTGTAAGACTAAAACAGAGAAGCCATGCATGAGAGATTAATGGCGGAGTCATATGTGTAAGACTAAAACGGAGAAGCCATGCATGAGAGATTAATGGCGGAGTCATATGTGTAAGACTAAAACGGAGAAGCCATGCATGAGAGACTAATGGCGGAGTCATTGTGTAAGACTAAAACGGAGAAGCCATATGTGAGAGACTCTAATGGCAAAGCCATGCGTGAGAGACTCTAATGGCGGAGTCATATGTGACACTAAAAGGGAGAAGCCATACGTGAGAGACTCTAATGGCTAAGCCATGCGTGAGACTCTAATGGCTGAGTCATTGTGTAAGACTAAAACGGAGAAGCCATACGTGAGAGACTCTAATGGCTAAGCCATGCGTGAGAGACTCTAATGGCGGAGTCATATGTAACACTAAAAGGGAGAAGCCATACGTGAGAGACTCTAATGGCGGAGCCCTTCATGAGAGGCTCTAGTGGCGGGGTCATATGTAACACTAAAAGGGAGAAGCCATGCGTGCGAGACTAATGGCAGAGCCATGTGTAGAACTAAAACGGAGAAGCCATGCGCGAGAGACTCTAATGGCGGAGTCATATGTAACACTTAAAGGGGAGAAGCCATGCGTGCGAGACTAATGGCGGATTTATACATTATTTTTATTTATTTTTTAAACCACTTATGCAGCACCAGTATGACTTGGGGACTCGCATAACCATGACCCTCTCCAACAATAAACCTAGGATGCTAACCAGCCTACAACCATATTGTACCCCTAACGAACAACACGAAGAACAGTCATCGGGCCCCCGAAGCCATGAGGCCCCCCGAAGCCAAGACACTGATCTGGATGACCTTACAGTGACGATAAGTAATTAAAACGTGAGCCAGACCTAATGGAAAATGCATAGACATTAGAGATCCGAACCACTTGCATGAACGAAACATTTAATCAACCGCGAAATGAAAACAGATGGGAGAACAACAAGAGCCAGAGGCATTGCAGTTCGCTAAGAAAAGATCCTTGTAGTGACAAACTAATGAACAACTGTGAAAACATAGTAGGAACTTACTCCTATTGACCCACTGACCGCTAGGGAGCTATTTGGTTAACTGGGGAGGGAGATCAATCTGAGTGAATGCGAACCAGAAGTAAAGGAGACCAGTCTGAGTGAATGCAAACCAGGACTAAAGAACACCACCCAAATTTTTTAATTTTTTTTCCTTTCTCCCGTCCCTCCCCCCAAGTAAACAGAAAAAGGTAGGCCTAAGGAATGTAACAAACCACCGGGGAAAGAACCGTAAGCAGCTATGTTTATCGGAAGAGCGGTATGCTGATAGCCCTAGTAAGAATACTGAGTAACCATTATGTAGCAATGAAAAGAAATGCAGCTTTAAGTGGAAGCAGAGTATAACACATGATGTAAGAACAAGTGGGTAAATGCAGCTCTGGATGTGAGTGGTGCCTAAAAACATGGCATGGGCACAGCTCTGAGTATGAGCATGAGGAGCATGGTATAAAGCAGCCGTATGAATGCAATCTGAAAGTGAGTATAGTATTAATGTAATGTAACAGCGGACGTATGTGTAAGACTAAAACGGAGACTTTAAATGCCATGAAGTAGATTTTTATTGATAGAAAACAGTTTGGCCAGACCAATAAAATAGTGATACCTACACTAGCTCTAGTAGTGAATGGTGTATAGGACAAAATGTGAACGCAGATACACGGACGTAGCTTTGACGGTAACCAAGTCCGATCCTACCGTGAATGCCAGCACTCGCCTGGCACCTTCTGCCATTGCCCAGGCGCAAACGAACCTCCACATGATGCTGCAGGAGTTTTTTTTTTTCTCCCCATTGATCAATGACCCTTCCAAAAACTAAATGAATCAAATACCATCATTTAAACACAGCGTGCGTGGCTTGGAGACACGCGTCCCATATGTAACAGGTATCAGAACATGCGACCATACCTATTCTAGGGACATGCTTACACCAATAACCATATGTAATAGCCCCCCACAAGCTGGACAAAATATACTAAGTTTTTATTTTTTTTTGTTAAATCGACCATTGATCCACATTTACCATCACTTAAACCCAGCACGCGTGCTTGAGCCAACTGCAGAGATGGGCCCCGCATGTAAATCAGGTATCAGAAAACATACAACCATGCCCACTCTAAGCACCTGCTACCCCAATGACTGTATGCAATGGCCCCACCAGGCCTCTGAATAGCCAGACAAACAATACAAACAACCATGGTTTGACCATTAGCGCCCAAACTCTGCTTCATCCCAGAGCACTACACGTCGCGGACCGCAGCGTGGGTCCCGTGCAAACAACTACGATCCTACCACGAATACCAGCGCCCTCCTGAGACATTCTGCCGTTGCCCAGCCGTAAGGAGCATCCACACCATGCTGCTGTATCCTAGAGCTGACTCACAGGTAGTGAAATCAGCTGAATCAGCGTTAGCCTGGGCCCACAGGTGCCTGTAAATAGCCTAGTAATCAGCCAGCCTGGCCCACAGGTGCGTATAATTAGCCTTGTAATCAGCCTCCCCTCCCACAAATGCAGCAATACATTGCTTAATACTTAACTTGTAAACGTGTACATTGTCTTGCATTTCCCTCACAAATGTTGTTTATGTGCAGTGTCGGGCAGAGGCAGCTGGTGTGTCTGGCTCGAGCGCTACTTCGCAAATCCAAGATCCTCATTCTGGATGAAGTCACGGCTGCGGTGGACCTGGAGATGGATAATTTAATCCAGAGGACCATCCGCAGTGAATTTGCAGACTGCACAGTGTTGACCATTGCACATCGGCTGCACACCATCATGGACAGTAACAAGTGAGGACAATACTTATCATCCCTTCTCCTTAGGCTCAATCATGTCAGACACTGGGCAGCATAGGTGTTAGTGCAGAGTCAAAGCTGACAAACTGTAGGCATATAGCTAACTCATAAAAAGTGGTTGTCACATTTCAAGTCCCCTGAGTTCTTGACCTAAGTAAATACTGTCCCCTATGTACAGTAAAAGAATATGTACTTCAATGAGTAAGTACATTAAAGGCAGACTACGAGCTGTAACCCAGGGTTAGGACTGCTCGAGAGTTGTAGTTGTTTTGCTAGAAGTCCTAGTGATTTTCCAAGTTTCATCTTGAAAATTCATGGACACTTCCAGAATTTAAAACAACTAAAATGGATTCTGTAAGTAAAAATAGTAGTATAATAGTATCTTTTGTTATTTTTGTTTTCAGGGTCATGGTGTTGGACGCTGGAAAGATAATAGAATATGGTAGTCCAGAAGACCTCCTGGTGAGCAAAGGACACTTTGCCTCTATGGCCAGAGATGCTGGCATTGAAGACACCAACACCATATCACTGTGAGGCCTAGAGGATGTAGACGTGTGTGATGAGACCTCAGCACAGACTCTGTTAGAACTCTATGAGCATTGACTGCTGCCAACCCAAGACAAGTCATGAAGCAATGTAAACTTTGGGAAAAAGATTCTCAGCAGTGGAAGGGAATATTGTTGATTGGAAAGTGGATTATAAGCTAAGATGACCAATCTTGTGTGATGTCATTGAATTTATAGTAACAAGTAAATAAACAGTAATAATTATGTGACTGTAGCACTGTCCATATGGCTTCATCATACCTTCTCTGTAAAAGTCTTGGGTACTTTGGCGGAACATGGCATATTTAAATCCTGCATCTTTAGACACTTTTTTGACTGAGGGAAAATGTGATCTCTTGCAATTGACTTAAACTGCAAAGCCAGGGTAGACATGGATATGAGCATTATACTTGTGAAGCTTAGGAGGGTGTCCTGGTCTCTATCTAGAAAACTTTGCTATAAAAGTTCATGGAGGTGTCCCAGGCCAGATGAGCTGTGTGGGAATGCAATGGGCACCTTCTACTGCATGTATGGTGGAGAAGCTGCCATGGCTAAGTTTTGTCACCAAAAGGTTTTCCAAGAATCACAACCTTCTGTGTCTTTGGATATGCCAACAAAATGTACGTTTCAGCAGTGGATTCTTTTCTCCTGTTCTTGCATATGATGGTGAAGAACAACCAGGCAAGAATGGGCTGCAAAAAGTTGGGATTCTAGTTGTGGCACCCAGTCATCCAAGGAACTAATTCTTCTGCTTCAGTGCCCCTTTTTCTTGTATGTTGGGTTATCATGGCAAATAAGGCAGATGTCCACTTGCATCTCTCTAAGATGTTAAGGTCACTTGACACTGGTGGGTAGCTAACAAGACTTTCTGTGTGCCGCTCTGTGGCTCTTTAGTGAAATGGTCTTGGGCATGGGATTTGCTGGTTTAACCTGTTGGGGATACATGACGTACTGGTACGTCATGTGTATTTCCGATCACAGCCATGCGGCAGGCGGTAATCGGAACTGGGTGCCTGCTGAAATCAATCAGCAGGCACCCTGGGACAATGCCGAGGGGGGTCCTGTGACCCCCCCCCCCCCGTATCGGCGATCGCTGCAAACCGCAGGTCAATTCAGATATGCGGTTTGCAGCGCTGTCGGAAGTTTCTGATCCCCGCAGTCCGTGACCACGGAGATCAGAAACTTCAAAATAACCAAAATTTTCATTTTTAACTACCCCCTCCCGCAGCCCTCATTATGTTCCGGTGGGCTGTGCAGGGGGGGATGAGCGGGCGGTGCTAGGGGGGCGGGCGTCCGGGCGCGCAATCATCCCGCCCCCTCGCATTTTCAGGATGGCCGCTCAGTTAGCAAGCAGAGTGTCAGCAAATTGCTGACACTCTGCTTGAAACGGCTGACATCTGTGCTGTGATGTCAGCCGTTTAACCCCTTTCATGCCGCGGTCCGTAGGGACTGCTGTATGGAAGAGGTTAACAGAGAGGGAGCTCCCTCCCTCTCCCATCGGGGGCTGCTGTGCCATTTCAACCCCCGATTCTTGACGGGATAACAGAGGGAGGGGACCCCCCTCCCTCCCCATCACCCGCTGCTCTGTTGTGGCAGCGAGTAGACTATATAGTGTACTGTACTGTATTATACAGACATCAGACCCACTGAATCTTCAAGAACCAAGTGGGTCTGGGTAAAAAAAAAATCACATTTATCACTGATTAAAAAAAAAAAATATGAAATGCACTACACATATTAGATATCGCCGCAACCTTAATAACCTGCTCTATAAAAATATCACATGACTTAACAAAAAGTGTAATAGCAAGCAATCAAAAGTCATACACACACCAAAATAGTGCCAATCAAACCGTCATCTCATCCAGCAAAAATCATACCCTACCCAAGATAATCGCCCAAAAACTGAAAAAACTATGGCTCTCGGACTATGGATCCACTAAAACATGATTTTTTTTGTTTAAAAAATGAAATAATTGTGTAAAACTTACATAAATAAGAAAAAAGTTGACATATTAGGTATCACCGCGTCCGTAATAACCTTCTCTATAAAAATATCACATGATCTAACCTGTCAGATGAATGAGTTTACAACCACATATGGGGTGTTTCTGTTAACCCTTACTTTGTAACTGGAAAAAATGTATTCAAATGGAAAATCTGCAAAAAAAAATTGAATTTGAAATCTTATCTCTATTTTCAATTAATTATTATGGAACACCTAAAGGGTTAAAAAAGTTTGTAAAATCTGTTTTGAATACCTTGAGAGGTGTAGCTTGCAAAATGGCATCATTTTTGGGTGGTTTCTATTATGTAAGCCTCACACAGTGACTTCAGACCTGAACTGGTCCTGAAAAAGTGGGTTTTAGAAATTTTCTGAAACATTTCAAGACTTGCTCCTAAACTTCTAAGCCTTGTAACGTCCCCAAAAAATAAAATGGCATTCCCAAAATGATTCAAACTTAAAGTAGACATATGGGAAATGTAAATTAATAACTATTTTTGGAGGTATTACTATGTATTATAGAAGTAGAGAAATTGAAACTTGGAAATTTGCAAATGTTTCAAAATTTTTGGTAAATTTGGTATTTTTTTTATAAATAAAAATTATTTTTGTTTTACTCCATTTTACCAGTGTCATATAGTACAATATGTGATGATAAAACAATCTCAGAATGGCCTGGATAAGTAAAAACGTTTTAAAGTTATTCACATATAAAGTGACACTGGACAGATTTGCAAAAAATGGCCTGGTCCTTAAGGTCGTGTCCTTAAGGGGTTAAGGAGATTCATCTTCAGGTGCCGTTGTTTGGAATTTGTCCAGTATCATACAGTTTTTTTTGCTATGAGGCATTTACACCTCCCTTTGAAGGCATGATGGATGGTGTGATACCACAGATACATCCAATTGTCCAATGGGTAGAATTCAGCAGAGGGAGTTGTAGTTTGCAACAAGTGCAGTGCCACATCTTGGAGGTCACTGCCTCTAAAAACCATTATCTTCTCATTTCTACATAATTTTGTAACTTACATATGACTTGTGTAACAATGAACTGTCTTAGGCCTCTTTCACAGGGGCATTGCGGGAAAATGTGCGGGTGTGTTGCGGGAACACGCACAATTTTTCTGCGCGAGTGCAAAACATTGTAATGCGTTTTGCACGCGCGAGAAAAATCGCGCATGTTTGGTACCCAAACCCGAACTTCTTCACAGAAGTTCGGGCTTGGGATCGGTGTTCTATAGATTGTATTATTTTCCCTTATAACATAGTTATAAGGGAAAATAATAGCATTCTGAATACAGAATGCATAGTAAAATATCACTGAAGGGGTTAAAAAATAAATAATAATTTAACTCGCCTTAGTCCACTTGATCGCGAAGCCGGCATCTCCTTCTGTCTTCATCTTAGCTGTGTGCAGTAACAGGACCTGTGGTGACGTCACTCTGGTCATCACATTATCCATCACATGATCTTTTACCATGGTGATGGATCATGTGATAACCGGAGTGACGTCACCACAGGTCCTGTTCCTCCACACAGCACAGAAGACAGACAGAAGAGATGCCGGGCTGCGCGATCAAGCGGATTAAGGTGAGTTAAATAATAATAATTATTTTTTAACCCCTCCAGCGCTATTGTACTATGCATTCTGTATTCAGAATGCTATTATTTTCCCTTATAACCATGTTATAAGGGAAAATAATAATGATCGGGTCTCCATCCCGATCGTCTCCTAACAACCGTGCGTGAAAATCGCACCGCATCCGCACTTGCTTGTGATTTTCACGCAACCCTATTCATTTCTATGGGGCCTGCGTTATGTGAAAAACGCACGAAAAAGAGTATGCTGCGATTTTCACGCAACGCATAAGTGATGCGTGAAAATCACCGCTCATGTGAACAGCCTGTCATGGTCTTACCTTCTTGCTGTCCTCCTTCGTTTGACTTGTGCTGGCGGCCATCTTGGTTTCTGGGTTTCTTGTAGCCTCCCACCCTGCGGCTTCTCCTTCCCACTGGGAGGAGCTGGATGCCTAGCTCATATATATAGGAGGTCTGTGGCTTCAGTTCCCTGCTTGGTCCTCCTGTGTTCACATGCTTCTAAGACTGCTGCTGCTTCTGGTTCCTGATCCTGCCTTCGTCTGACTACCCTTCTGGTTCCTGATCCTGGCTTCGTCTGACTACCCTGCTGGTTCCTGATCCAGGCCTCGTCTGACTACCCTGCTGGTTCCTGATCCTGGCTTCGTCTGACTACCCTTCTGGTTCCCGACTTCTGGCTTCGCAAGACCCTGCTTCGGTTTAGCCATCCGCTTGGACTTTTGCCTTACAGCTTTATTTTCAATAAAGCCTTCTTATTTCCACTTATCTCTTGTTGTACGTCTGGTTCATGGTTCCTTGACATTAGGACCAAGCCATGAATTCTGACGGTACAGGGCCATCCTCGCTACCTACGCTGGTTGCCAGACTTGATCAGCAGGATCACCTGTTGGGTCGGTTCGCTGTGGCGTTGCAAACCCTGCTTGAACGCACGGCTCATTTAGCTTCCGTTGCCGATGGGTCGGTTGTCGCTCCTGGGCCCGCTCCTACTGCCGCTCCGGTTGTTGCGCCAGAGTCTACCCCGACACCTGTTGCTGCGCCTGCGGTGTTTCGGGGTATGACCGGTTCTGCCCCCCTTCCACAGCGCTTTGGGGGAGAGCCAACTCAGTGCCGAGGTTTCCTTAACCAGGTGGGCATTTATTTCGAGTTGCTGCCACATGCCTTTCCTACTGAGAGATCAAAGGTGGGCTTCTTGATCTCGCTGCTCTCGGACAAGGCCTTGGCCTGGGCCAGCCCTTTATGGGAGAACAACAATCCGGTGGTTGCCGAGTTTTCCGGTTTTGTTGCTTCTCTTCGGAAGGTATTCGATGTGCCGGCTCGTGCTGCCTCTGCTGCGAAGCTCCTTATGTCCATCAGACAGGGTTCACGATCCGTAGCTGAATACGCCATTGAGTTTCGTACCCTGGCAGCAGAGGTGGGCTGGAATAATGAGGCTCTGGTCGCTGCTTTCTCTCATGGTCTCTCGGATGCCTTGAAGGATGAGGTTGCAGCTAAGGACCTACCAGTGGAGCTCGAGTCCCTTATTTCTTTCCTGATTTTGATTGACACCAGACTCAGGGAGAGACCTTCCTTTAAGGAGAGCCTGCGGAGGTCTTCT